>NW_017100022.1:0-97229 GCF_001412225.1 Nicrophorus vespilloides | reverse complement strand
TGAAGCAACTGGAAGCTAGATTAAGAATCACCTACATCTAAGTGTTAAATAAATACATTAAAACACTGATTTTAATCTAGACTCTTCCATAAAAACCCACTAGGACTCCACATCGACAAAACTACAAATTATTCCACAGTGTCCAGAGATATTCCATCCCGGGACACGACAGAGGATTTATCGGATTGCCAGAACCGGGTTTTACAGGATAATACCTCTGTATGTCTACGTTTTTCTGCAGCCTTTCCGTAACTAATTTCGTCAAAAATCCTGGTAATTGCATATTAGATTCCACCCTCCTGTATAAAGTTTTTCCGGTACGCATCAGTTGTATTTTGCAAACTTTGTGGCTTCTGCTTGGATAAACAGTATCTTAGCTATTGTTCTCCAGTCATTATATAATCATACTTTGTATAGTCACTTGAAAGCTCCATTGTTTATCTCGGAAAAATAAAAAAAACATAATATTAGATAATATAATTTACAAATCAATATACAAAATAATGTATTTGAAAAGTATTTAATAATAAGAAAATTCTTTTTTTGTCCATGGTTATTTTGTACAATATATTATTATTCTCCGGGCAGAAAGACCTATGGTCAATAGTTCTTTGAAGCAGTTGAGTTTCTTTGATTTATGATATTTATTTTATTGTATTGAGTTTTTTTTATTTTGTAATTTTACTGTTTCAATAAATATTATTATTATTATTAAGAAAATTCTTAATATAAGAGTATATTCCAATTTAAAATAGTTTACTGTCTTTATTTTCATATGAAAACAAAAAACATAATATTGGATAATATAGTTTACAAAGCATTAGTAATACTAAAGTACTTGAGAAGTTTTTAATAACAAAAAAATTCTTAATGTAAGAATATCTTCAAATTGAAACCAGTTTACTGTCTTTATTTACAAATGCAATTAATCAATAAATTCATAGTATTCGTTCGGCGTTAAATTTTAATATATAGTTTTCTTTCTGTGGTCTCTGATGGAATACAGCAGTCATATTAAGCGTAGTAAAATACCGTTGCACAGTCTATCGATTATCAATCATTGATCATCAATCAGGGGTAACAAAGATACATATCAATAACTATGATTTTATTTGTTATTTGATAATCTGCGACCATACGATACGTTCTACTCTTCTTCCATTTTTGCTCAATGCGTGGGACTTTCTAATGATATTAATTGATGAGATCTTTGACATTTATGTTTACCGATGCACCAGATCGATACACTTTAATACAAACAAAGGGTGACAAGCGTAAACAAACAAACTCATCGTTGCACAGTAATGCTAACACATCGTTGAATTCTCAAAATTCAAGTTCCTTATATGTTTATAAAAGAACAGTGGAGCCTCTCTTAACTACTAACAACTGAGTATAAAAATATCTTACATCAATTACAAAGCTTAAACGCCAACACATTTCTTATACATATTTTAATAATTTTTGAAGCAATTTAGAATAATACGTAATATTGTGATATAATTTATGAATACATTTCTGACAATTGTTATAAACTGTTTAAAAACTTTTCAAAAATATATAAGAAAAGTTTAAGTTTGTAAGATATTTGACTTTTCACTCAGTCCATAGGCGTCTACAAAGAAGTTTTTTGTAGCAGGTAAACCGATTTGCGCTGTCCTTAACGTGTTAAATAATAATAACAAAAATCGGAAATTATAGTTTATTCAATTAACGTGGGTCATAGTTTAGTTTTTGATGTTCTTTTCGATCCAGCTCAAGAAAGAGTAGACCCTAGTGAAAACATCTGGGTAGCCAATGCCGCATGGACGACCCCAAGAGACGATACCAATTTGCTTTCCACCAGCGACCAATGGACCGCCGGAGTCACCGTGGCAAGCGCCTTGTCCTTTCTGGGTGAAGGTGCAGACTTGGGAGTCGAAGACTGGGTTTGGTGCTTGACGCTCTTGGCAATCCTTGACGGACAAGGTCTTCAAGTTGATGAATTGCAAATCATTTGGAGTGCTTCCTGGGTAGGTGGTGGTTCCCCAACCGCTCAAAACGCAGTCTTCGTTAGCACCAATGCTGCTGCTGGCCAATGGAATTGGTTGGACGGTCTTGCTGAAGGTAAGGGGCTTCTCCAACTTAAGAACGGCGACGTCGTTCTTGATGGCGCTGCTGTCGTAGTTCTCGTGTAGATAACCTTGCTGACCTTGTACTTTTCTCCACCGGCATTCAATTGGTTGCTACCAACAACAACGTTGAGGGAGGATGGGGAAGAGCCTTGGACGCAGTGAGCAGCAGTCAAAATCCATTGATCGTTGATGATGGAACCACCGCAGGAGTGGCCACCGAAGATCCCGAAGAGAGATTTGGTATGGGAAGGCACCAGCTGGGGCTTTGCTACCACCAACGATCCTCCAACTCAAATCAGCATCGGCTGATGGAGCAGCTAAAAAATAATTAAAATATTATTAAAGAAACATATTTAGATTAATATAAATAGTCTTACCGAAGGCACAAGCCAAAGTTGCTACTAGTACCACAAATCGGAACATATTTTGTGTGAATATGAGTCCTATTGAAATGCGGAAGGTTTATATACAAAGTTATTACTACTCTGATTAGATGATATCTTTTCTAAAAATTAAAAATCAATTTATAACTGATAATTGATTTCATTTCAAAAAGACTGATAACGATAATATTCGCAAGAGAAAAAAATTGCATATATATGAAAATAATAAAATACCGAGAATCTAAATATTAATAATAATATTAAAATCGGAAGGATGACCTAAGGTCTATAGCCCTTTGCAATGGTTTTAATGATTTTAATTATGAATGTTTCTATTTCTATTAACGTTTAAGACTGGAATTTCTGGATTATGTTAATAGTCAAGTTAAAGACAGATCTCCATATCGTAGGATACCTCTATGTAGGTTGGATTATATACTATATATACTATGTTAATTTAGAAACTAAGCCTTGGTTCTGATATGTCTTTTTTTTTTCAATAATAAAAATGGAAAATATTTTATTCCGAAGTTAAAATGAAGAAATAGTATTAATTAATTATCTAATTAAATACGAATATTATCAGAATATTGGGCAGAAATACCTATGGTCAATAGCCCTTTGTATCAGTTAACTTTTTTGAAATTATATATATTTATTTTGTTCTTTTTATTTCTGTATATGTTTTTTGGTACGACTGATGCAATAAACATTATTATTATTATCGGAATATATTATATTAAGTACAATATTTATTAGCTTTTTAGATAGAAATAGCATCTTCTATCATTTCAATCCGTTCAAGGTTTATAAATAAATATATCTATTATTAGAAACAATTGATCATACAATATATCAACAATAAGATATGTATTATAAAAATAGATATATGGCATGTCCTAATTCACGTACGATCTTATCAAATCATCGCAGACTTAAAGTTCTAAAATTATAACACTTAAAAATTAATTAAAATAATAAAAAAATATAATGTTTGCTTTATTATTTTAAACAATATTAATATATAAATTAAATATGTACATATATGCAATAATACATATGTAAATATGATCATTACAACTTTATGTATTTTAATTAAATGAATTAAAGAACTAACGTACATATTATTATTGCTAAGTATACTATTTTAAGTAAGTACTGAAATTTCTTAGATAAACATATTAAAATGTATCACCACCTGAATCACCGTGACATGCGTCTTGTGCTTCCTTGTTGATGTGTAGACTTGAGAGTCGGTACTTGACGCTCTTGGCATTCTTCTATTGCCACCGTTTTGAGATTGATAAATTGCAAGTTATTTGGGGTATTTCCTGGATATGTGGTATTTCCTTATCCACTAAGAACACTATCTTCATCAGCACCAATAGTACTGGTGGCCAATGCAATGGGTTGGACTGTTTTGCTAAAAGTAAGCAATTATTTCAACTTAATAACAGCAATATAATTCTTGGCTGGATTGATGTTGTAGTCTTTGTGATAGATAACCATGCTCACATTGTACATTAGACCACCAGCGTCTAGTTGGTTACTAACGACCATAACACGGAGCGAGAGTAAGAGAGTTGGATACAGTGAGTTGCAATCAAGATCCATTAGTTGTTGATGATGGATCCTCTTCATATGTGTCTACCTCGCAAAGAGATTTATTAAGTGAAATTTGAGGCTTTGTTACCACCAACAGTTCTCTAGCCTAACTCAGCATTAGTTCTCGAAGCGGCTGAAATTTATTAAATTTAAAATTAAATATTAATTAACAATGACATGAAATATGAAGGGATAGTAAATCTAAATAATATTTGAAATGCTAATATTTAGGGGAGGGCCTCACAAGTACATAATTCGCCACTGTGGGAAAGCAGAAACAGGTGAATTTCGTTGCTACTTTTTACATCACGATAATGCGGCCTCTCATATTGCTGAAAAACAACAACTACCTTATTCTCCAGACCTAGTGTGATTTTTAGCTGTTTTCGAAAATTAAAAAAGGAAAGGTTCCATCATTAATGCAGTTTATGAATGGAAGTTATGAAGATAAATTACAAAATGTTGAATATTAAAAATATTATTAATATGTTTTTATTTTCTTTTTCCAACTAACTTAGCGACTTTTTGTTAGACCCATCGTAATTGTGTGTAATTTACCTAATAATAGTAAATATCTACAACAAATGTAACATATAGTACCTATTTATATAAATAGATATAAAAAATATTCAAAGTATTACCATATTTAATGTTTTCATACATATTATTGAAAATACACTTAAAAAATTTTACAAACACATTTTATTTTTTTATTTACACTTTTTTCAAGACCAGTTGACATTTATGCAATTGAAAACAATATTATTTATAACAGTTGCTGAGTACAAACATTCCTAACACAACATTTTAATAAAAAAATATCAGGACCGAATGTGTTAATATTTTTAGGCAAGACGTATACGATAAACATACGTGCACGACCCTGGCATTTCTAGCTATCATATCATAGCATACTTATGCGACTATACTATAGTTTTTGATATACGCGGTTTTCACGCGGTTACAAAAAATGTGTCATATATTTATTTTAAAGCTTCATAAGAAAACTTCAATTCATATATCTTTTTTGTGGATTAACATAAATTATTACAATAAATACATCAATCTTCCAAGCGGGAATTTCTTTTTAAGTCAATAAAAAAATCTTATACAATTGAAGTTAGTTGCAGCTTAAAACTGCTAGAACTTTCGGCAATGCTGTGTCCATATTTCGTTGAATGATAGCTGATTTTATTGTTTACAAGCTTACGGAAGCATTTGCATCTATTTTTTTTTTTGGAAAACAAAATATCCGTGATGGAATTCAAACATAATAGTGTGATAGATATATTTGAGCGGAAACCCGAAAGTGGCTATTGTTAGAGCCCTCGAGTACCTCAATGTGAATAAATATTTCGTGTCTCGAACCATAATACGTTATAACAAATTAGTGTTATTAATGTTAAAAAATACTATTTTGGTAATCGGAAAAAAACTTCATCTCTGGCAGAAGTGGTTCGGAAAGTGAAGGCTCGAATTGAATGAAATCCGCGACGCAGTGGAAGACAAATGGATTCTCAGCTAAACATATGGAAAATAAACAAGTAACAGATAATCATACAATGCAAGATCGAGGCCAATTGCCAAATACATATGTCTGATGAGAAAAATTTTCGAAATTTGTAAACAAACAAAATAATCGAATCAAACACAAATTTAGCCATTCGAATAGCCACAAGAAGTCAAGCAACATGGTTTGTGGTACTTTAGGAGGCTGTGACGTTCGATAGTCGCTCTCCGTTGATATTTATGGACCGAGGCGTCAAGGTTAATGCGAATGTCTACTACGAAAAAGTTTTTGAAGGTGCTCTAAACCCGTGGGCCACCAAAAATTTCAGTCAAAAAAAGTGGACGTTTCAAGAAGATTCTGCACCATCACAAAAAAGCACGCACCAACCAACAATGGCTGAGAGATGACGTTTCACAATTAATTTAGACCGTACAGTGGCTTCCCCGGTGACCAGATGCAAATCCGCTTGACTTCTCGGTATAAGGCATTTTACAGGCCAATGTCAGCACTACAAAATGCCAGAGTCTTAATGTGCTCAAGAAAGCTCTTCTTTGTGAATGGAGGAAGATTCCACAGCGTGCGACTCTCTTGTCGACCAACTCAGAGCCATGGTTCGCGCAAAAGGCGGCCATATCGAAAATTTTAAATAAATTCAAAATATTTAATTGTTTTCAATTTTTTTTCTTTTGGTTCAATAAAATTAAATTTCAAATAAAAAAATACAGCGTTCTGAAATGTTGCAGTTCAATTGAGCCACCCTGTAATAATATTCTACATTTATTGAAATTACTAAGTGTTTACTTTTGATATGTATTAATAGGATGCTCTATTTTTTTTTTCAAAATATTTCAATTATTATAATAACATAAGTATTGAGTGTATTTTCTATTTTTAATAATACATGATGTAGATTAATCATCTCGTTATCAGTCTATTGAAATGAAATCAATTGTAAGTTATTAATAGATTTTTACAATTTAAGAAATGATATCATCTAATCAGAGTAGTTAGGTTTGTATATAAACGTTCCGCATTTGAATTGGAATCATATTCACACAAAATATGTTTCGTTTTGTGGTTCTCGTAGCAACTTTGGCTTGCGCCTTCGGTAAGACTAATTTCCACCATATTTATCTTTTTATAAACTAGCTTTATTTGTATGTACTTTAGCCGCTCCATCAGCTGATGCTGATTTGAGCTGGAGGATCGTTGGTGGTAGCAAAGCCCCAGCTGGTGCCTTCCCATACCAAATCTCTCTTCGAGGAATCTTCGGTGGCCACTCCTGCGGTGGATCCATCATCAACGATCAATGGATTTTGACTGCTGCTCACTGCGTCCAAGGCTCTTCCCCATCCTCCCTCAACGTTGTTGTTGGTAGCAACCAATTGAATGCCGGTGGAGAAAAGTACAAGGTCAGCAAGGTTATCTACCACGAGAACTACGACAGCAGTGCCATCAAGAACGACGTCGCCGTTCTTAAGTTGGAGAAGCCCCTTACCTTCAGCAAGACCGTCCAACCTATTCCATTGGCCAGCAGCAGCATTGGAGCCAACGAAGACTGCGTTTTGAGCGGTTGGGGAACCACCACCTATCCAGGAAACACTCCAAATGATTTGCAATTCATCAACTTGAAGACCTTGTCCGTCAAGGACTGCCAAGAGCGCCAAGCACCAAACCCAGTCTTCGACTCCCAAGTCTGCACCTTCACCCAGAAGGGACAAGGCGCTTGCCACGGTGACTCCGGCGGTCCATTGGTCGCTGGTGGAAAGCAAATTGGTATCGTCTCTTGGGGACGTCCATGCGGCATTGGCTACCCAGATGTTTTCACCAGGGTCTACTCTTTCTTGAGCTGGATCGAAAAGAACATCAAGAACTAAAGTACTTATCTGATTGACTTGATTTAATAAAGCAACTTATGCATAAACAAACAAATATTGTCTTATTTATATTATATATACAGTGGAACCTCGCTTAACGACTTTAATCCGTTCCAAAATTTCCGGATTTTTACTCGTATAGTGAAACATATTCGAAAATGCACATAACATGTGTAGACAAGTTTTAAAAATTATGTAGCAGGCGCGCAATCCGGGACTTCTCTTCTCGTCGTCACTGGTTATGCGAAACGTTGCTCTTTAAGCGAAATGCTTGTTATGCGAGGTGCTCGTTAAACAAGGTTCCATTGTATAAGATAAATAAAAATGTATTTTTATTGACCAAACTATTATGAAAAAGATTGCAATAACGTATTGACAGAATTATAATCTAAAGTAATGATAAATTCATATAGTTTCTAACCGAAACATTTGAAAATTATTATTAATTTTTGTCTCAATTATATTGTTTTATATTAGAATAATATTCAAATCATTAGAAAATATGTAATCGTTTCATGTTTATATATTCCTTATTAAAGCAATAATAATATTTTTATCTATAAAATAGAAAATATGTATAATATATAAATTAGTGTATTATACTTATTAATTAAATTAAGAAACATAGTTTACATCTAACCTCTATATCAGTGATTCACAAAGTGGTCTATATCGACCCCCACGGGTCTATGACAACCTGCAAATGGTCTACATCAGCCAAAAAAAAACATGATTTTATACACCTCCATCCATCAATTCTCGATTACAACTTACAAAAATCTTTTTAATAAGTCGTGTCTGAAGTCTCTTCTAAAACAAAATGCCTTGTTCATTATCATCGCATCTCTCCCACTTCTCCCAATAACAAACCTATTTGCCGTCCTATCCTTGATACGGTTTTCCAATGCCGAAATCTCCTCCTGAAAAACCTATCCAAGTTTGAACGTTCTAGACTCCGCATTCTTAACAAAATACAATATCCAAATAATCCTCTTCATAACCCTCCCGACGATCTGTTGTATTCCAAAATCAAAATTGTTCTTCTCAACAGATCCCTAATATTTATTTCTATTCCAAATTCTATATTCCTAGAAATCGTAATATTCATGATGGATATTTGTACCTTATTTTAATATCTTTTTTTCTCTATAATGAAGTACTTTTTCTCCAGTTTATGCTGCTTTTTTTCAAGCGTAATGTATTTTAATTATTGTATGTAATCTGATTTATTTTTTATAAGATCGAAAATTTAATTTCCAAGCGGAGTGAGCAAGGGCCTTAGGTCTTTGGCAATAAATATGTGTTGAGTCAATCCAAAGGGCTCATCGATTTTGCAATTCTTCCTCTGCGTATTAAAATAATAGTTTTTCTTTGCTGTGTATATCACGGTTTCGAGAAGTACTAAACTGTGAAATGAATATTCTTTAGGAATGAATGAATGCAAAGTTCTGATTATTTTCAACATACAATCAGTTAAAAATAAATTATCAGTATTAGGATTTAATTTATTTACCGAAACAATGGAACCACTTATAGATACTTTTATTTTTACTGGATCAGTGATATAAATAAAAAATAGCATTACAGCTTCTCGGAAATTCTATCTAAATTTAGATATTTTGTATTTCAGATCTATTTTTAACAATGAAAAAAAAAACAGTAATCAAACAGTAAAGATCAGATATGAAATATAACAGAGAAAGTTAATCAAAGCATTCTAAGAAATTAACTAGAAAGAGTAGAATTTTTATAATCGTGAAACATTTAGTACTATTATTGTTTATAGATAATTTTGTTCCAAGAAAAACAAGTATTTTGTATTATCAAGTTAGTTTTTAAAATTTTTGATTAATGTAGGGTCATTGAATCATTTACAAGTGAGTAGTTTTATATAATATAATAGGAGATATTTTCTAATCTAATCTAATTTTTTACCTATATAAATCAGTCAAAGACATTGAGTGGCTCATAATCAATTAAGAAAATGTTTCGATTAGTACTGGTAGCAATTTTGGCTTTTGTATTTGGTAAGTTTAACTTATTTGTCTTTTAACACTATACTAACATTTCATAATTATATTTTCCAAAGCCTCTCCATCAGCTAATGCTGATTTGAGCTGGAGGATCGTTGGAGGTAGCAAAGCCCCAACTGGTGCGTTCCCATACCAAATCTCTTTGCGTGGACTCTACGGTAGCCACTCTTGCGGAGGATCCATCATAAATGACCAATGGATCTTGACTGCTGCTCACTGTGTCGTTGGCAAATCTCCTTCTTCTCTCAATGTTGTCGTTGGCAGCAACCAATTGAACCCAGTTGGGAAAGTATACAAAGTTAGCAATGCTATTTTCCACGAAAACTACGACAGCAACTCTATCGAAAATGATGTAGCTGTTATTAAATTAGAAGAGCCCCTCACGTTTAGTAATTCCGTTCAACCAATTCCATTGGCGAGCAGCAGTATTGGGGGTGACGAAGATTGCGTTTTAAGCGGTTGGGGAAGCACCACTTATCCTGGAAGCTCTCCAAATGACTTGCAGTTTATTAATTTGAAGACATTAACCGTTAAGGACTGCCAAGAACGTCAAGCACCGAATCCAGTTTTCGATTCCCAAGTCTGCACCTTCACCCAGAGGGGAGAAGGCGCATGCCACGGTGATTCTGGTGGTCCATTGGTCGCTGGTGGAAAGCAAATTGGTATCGTCTCTTGGGGACGTCCATGTGGTATTGGCTTCCCAGATGTCTTCACCAGGGTCTACTCTTACTTGGACTGGATAGAAAAGAACATCAAGAACTAAATTAGTTGTCAGATAAATTCCATATATCTTATATATATATATATCACGCTTTAATTTATACTATTGTTAAATAGAATTAATAAATTAATTATTAAATTGCTATAAGAAAATAAGTTAATATAAATAATCATATACAGGTGATTTTGCATAATTGGGACACTTCAGGAGTAGTACATTTTGTCCCGATTAAGCGACTGGCCCAATTATCCAAATTTCCGTAAAAAATGCAGGATTAGTGTTTTTTAATATTTAAGCAATTATTAATTGAATTGAATCTTCTAAGTATACAACAAACATAATTTACATTTTGTGTAGGCCGGAGGGTTTTGAAGGAGCCATTGTATATATCGTATCTGAAAAATTGTCCGAAAACAATATGACTAAATCAAATTTGGTGATATTTACATATTTACTCTAGTTTCTTAGGTTTGCGGAGCTTGGTTTTGTACTTTAAAATTACATATATTGTTTTGAAATTAATTTCGCATAAACTTTGAAATGATCAAAAACTAGTAGATTTTTTTATACAATTTAATATTTATATAATATATTAATAATATAATTTAATTTATATATAATGACTAAATTTCTATAATTTTAAAATCTTAAAACTCTGTATTATAATATTAATTACTACTAAATAAATAAAATTAACTTAATCACTGACTTATGAAATTTGAAAATCCGCACTTTCGGACATTATCAATAATGAAATTAATTTAGGAGACTTTCAAAATAATGTTTTTAATTATTAAAAATTTATTTAATCAAAACTATCATATACTTTGAATATTTTTAACCCCAAATTATTGTTTATGTTAGCTAACCTCAAACTATAAACGTTACGGTTACGTTCCAAGTAAATGTTTGTCGTGGCTGACCATTTTATTGTCATTTATGGTATAACAAATATGTATATTTGTTAGGTCTACCACTTTCCTCTTCATTATTACAAATCATATTTAACGTATCCATCAAATATACAAACGGAACGACGGTTACACATTAAATCGTATAGTTGCCCCTAAACATTTCGGTAGGATCATAAAACTTAGATAAAGAAACGGTTGTATTTTCCACAAGCTCAAAACTGATTTCCTTACCTCCCACATAGCCCCTTTTTGAATTGAACACATTTTTGTATTATATAATATAGTCTTAATCATGGGACCGAATAGAGAGGAAGTGTTAGTCAGAGAACCGAAAAGAGAGGAAGTCTTAGCTAAGGGGTCGAACTGAGAAGTTGGTCTTACTTGGAGAGACGAAGGAAGAGCACTTATTTCATAAATACTAACTTAAGAGGAGAATGTAACTCTTAGTAATAATACATGAGATCAACTATTGTATAGTTGACTTCTCACTATAACTCCGATGTGTATAATAAAACTAATTAAGAATACTGCATTTAATATTCATAAACCCCTCTAAGACTCCACAACGACATAACTACGAGGTATCCAAGGATTTCTTAATCCCGGTACACGACATGTTTATCGTACCAGATTCGGTTTCGGTTCGTCTCAAAATTTTGGTTCAGTTCCGGTTGAAAATAAAATTTAAAATAGAAAAAAAAAAACAATTTAAATTGGTTAGTTAAAATATTTCAGTCATGTTTACAGTAAGACTGGTGATTGCCCTTTCTTCTTCAAATTTTCAGTGGTTGATTGGTGGTAATTGAGGCTTTATTTCTATTGATGATTAAGCGTTCCAACGGAATTCGGCCTTGATGGTTTTGTTTATTATGTATTTATTTATTTGAAAAAGGAATTCGGAATATTCAAAGACACTTCATCGCTATCTCTTACATTGTTTGTTTATATACTCTATTCACAGTAGACTGACCAACACAATGTCTAATTATTTTTTTTCGAATGACTATATAAATAAATCAAAACACTGGCTCCTTCACACTACCATAAAAGAGCATACATGAAAGAACGTGATTATGAATTAATTTAATAAAAAAAAATGATTGAACCGAAATTAAAATTTCGTTCCGGTTTCGGTTTTTCAATTGAGAATTTTTTCGTTTCGTTTAAAGTTAACGGTTCAATTACAATTTCAGTTTATTTCGGTTTAGGGTTCAGTTCCGGTTCGAATCTTTGCTTGTAATAAAATATCTACTAAATTACTTCTTTTTCAAAAAGTCATTTCTATTGCTGCTAAAACATATTTTATTAATTGTAATAATATTTTGTTTATATTACAATCTGATATAGAAATATATGCATATCTTATATATTGAATGTATATTTAAATTATAACGAGTATCAGGGTGATGTAATAAAATAGAAATATGTAGTAAATTTTTATTTTATTTTATAGATTTTATTTGTGTGTGTGTGAGAGTGTGTGCAATTTAGTTCTTGATGTTCTTTTCGATCCAGCTCAAGAAAGAGTAGACCCTGGTGAAAACATCTGGGTAGCCAATGCCGCATGGACGTCCCCAAGAGACGATACCAATTTGCTTTCCACCAGCGACCAATGGACCGCCGGAGTCACCGTGGCAAGCGCCTTGTCCCTTCTGGGTGAAGGTGCAGACTTGGGAGTCGAAGACTGGGTTTGGTGCTTGACGCTCTTGGCAGTCCTTGACGGACAAGGTCTTCAAGTTGATGAATTGCAAATCATTTGGAGTGTTTCCTGGGTAGGTGGTGGTTCCCCAACCGCTCAAAACGCAGTCTTCGTTAGCACCAATGCTGCTGCTGGCCAATGGAATTGGTTGGACGGTCTTGCTGAAGGTAAGGGGCTTCTCCAACTTAAGAACGGCGACGTCGTTCTTGATGGCGTTGCTATCGTAGTTTTCGTGGTAGATAACTTTGCTGACCTTGTACTTTTCACCTCCAGCGTTCAATTGGTTGCTACCAACGACAACGTTGAGGGAAGATGGGGAAGAGCCTTGGACGCAGTGAGCAGCAGTCAAGATCCATTGGTCGTTGATGATGGAACCACCGCAGGAGTGGCCACCGAAGATTCCACGAAGAGAGATTTGGTATGGGAAGGCACCAGCTGGGGCTTTGTTGCCACCAACGATCCTCCAGCTCAAATCAGCATCAGCTGATGGAGCGGCTAAAGTACATAGAAATAAAGTTATTTAATAAGGAGATATATATGATGGAAATTAGTCTTACCGAAGGCGCAAGCCAAAGTTGCTACTAAAACCACAAATCGGAACATGGTTGAATATGTCTCTGTATGTAATTTCCATCGTATATATACTGCTTGCATGGCTCAGATTAGATTGATATCTATTATAAGCTACTAATATTTGATAGCAAGACAGGTGATTTAAAATTAAAAAAAAAACATTTGATAAAAAATAATATAAACAATTGTTAATAATAGACATTTTAGAGATAAATAATAAATAGAACTTTTTGTCATATTTATAACATTAGATTTACAGGAATTGATTGAATCAAATGCTTTTTTTATGTTTAATGAATTTTATAAATCTTTTGTTTTTTTTTGTAAATTTATTCTATACTTAATAGACTTCGATTAAGCTCTTTGAGCGAATAGGCCAATCATTTTGTTATTATTTCGAAATTCTTATATATCATTTTTTAATATTATTCTTAAATAAATTATATTTATATTTGAACATAAAATTAAAACAAGATCAATTATAAAATAAAAAATATGAAAATATATTTTTCTTATATTTTCTTCTACTGTTAATAATATTAATACGTGAGTATAAATCACTGTAATTAATGATTTTCTATTTTTAACTTAGGTATTCTAATAATTTAGATAAGAAAGTGGCACGAGATTATTTTTTATTGAATTAATTGATTATTTTGAAATTGGGATACTTTTTTTTTGATAACAAAATTTAGAAGTGGCGCGTGAGAACAATGCATGCATGTTTCATGAATCTTTATATATTAGTTGTAACTGCTCACAGAGAATCAGTTGAAAAACCAAAATATAATTATATTTTCAAATCTTAATTATAAGAATGTAATATCATTTTTTTAAAATTTAATAATGAAATTATTTGTTATTTCTAATATATTAATTAATCTCAGAATGAGAAGAAACAATGTCATTATACTAATAGTTAGTCGAGAATTGCCTATTGTATAAATTGTAATACAGTCTTGAATAAACATTCAACAATATATGAATGATTTTGCTCAGTAAATGTATGTTATTAAAGTTACATTTATTTAATGTAAAGTATGTTTTACTTATCATTAAATTTCTTACCAATTAAAAAAAATATTTAGTATTTAATTTTCATTATATAATAAATTAATATATAAAAAATGAAATTCTAAAACATTTAATCTTGTGATTTTCGGTTGTTATCTAACAAATTACTTGCAATATATTTATATAAATAATCGATCTTATCTTTTGATGAATTATGTTGCAATTGAAATGATTTTTAAACTGAACTTTATTTTGATTTGTTTAAGTTGCTTTTCACATGCATTTAATTTATTTTGTGGGGTAAAGGGTTGGTTTCTGCCTTTCATTTAATTAAATTTGTAGAAGTATAATACGAATAAATATTTATTTGTGGAAGTCTGAATCAAAAATTTAAATTACAATAATATCATTATTTTCGTTATATAGAATATTAGAGAGCAGATTTATAAATTTGAATCAATTTTATTTTTAATCCATTTCACATATTTGTAAATCCTTATGAATATATCCGGATCTCCCAAAGTGCAACCGTGAATTGTTTTTAAAAGTCCTATTTGTATTCTTCCTCTTGTAACGAGAGGACCTCCGAAATCACCAAAGCATGCTCCACATCCTTCCTCGTTATTTGTGCAGATTAACGTGTCTGAAATGAGATCATAGGGCAAACGTTCCTGACATTCGGCGTTTGACAAAGTCGTTACGTTAATGTACTGCAAAAAATCTTGCTTTCCCCAACTACTGAAGACGCAATTCAAATTACCATCTTCATCTACATCAGGCAAGTTAACAGCTTGAACAAAATTGCTTAATTCTATAGAGGTCTTTAGCTTTATTAGAGCAATGTTATCCGAATCGTGTTTGAAGCTTTCAGCAATTTCGTGATAATTTCCATCACGGGAGTTTGCCGAAACCGTTCCAGCAACAACGTAAAATGTTTCATTTTTCGCTATACACCCTGCGTGCGTTAAAATCCAATATTCGCTCAGAATGGAACCGGAACAGTACAAGCTAACTCCATCTGTGATGTGCACTTGATAAAGAAATTCGTTGCCAGCTGTTTTTCCGCCGACAATTTTTGGTGCAAAGGAGTCACTCAATGCTAAAAAAAAACAGAAATTAGTATAATTAATAAATTGTATTTAATATTACCTTGCTGAAGAATACTTGATATCAGAAACGTGAGTATTGTTGTCGCCATCTTGATTACTTTTTTTTGTTATCTCGGATACAGATGACATGTCTAATAAAATGTAGACGAGCTTCGTTCAGTTTTGTAATTGGTAGATATCAAAATGTTATCGTTTAATAGGTTTATAAATGATATTGTCTCCAAATGCACTATAACATATTACACAATGTTTGATAATAAGTTGTTAATATGCATATTTTATGACCCAAAATATTGGTAATATGAGTTTTCCTTCACGAATATATTCAACCGTTCCAATTTTTAAAGACAACCTTCTCGCATAACTTTCATAGTTTTAGTTTTTTATTAATTAAATATCCAGGGTATTCAATGTTAAAAGTTCAGAAAAAGTACATTGTATTACACTAAAATTATGCAAATAATGAAAAGTTAATTAAATATTATTTTAAATGGTAGTTATTTAAGAGGTAAAATGCTTAGGATTGATTTTTAATAACGCGCATGGCTGATAGAAGTTCCAAAATCAATTGTTGGTACAATAAATATATTAGACATTTATCTATGAACAATACTGTGTTATATGTAGCGTGTTCTAAAGGTATACATGTAAGAGAATCATGTATTTACCTAATTTTATAAAGGATATTGAAGCTTAAGTATACGATATTACCTTGATCATTTAGAAATAGTCTGAGTGACTTATTGCATATCGTTTTGTTTTTCAAACTCATTATTGACAATGTATTAGTTTATAATAATACTTTTTAAGTAAAAGATAAACACACACGCACTACAACTGGGATAAGATTATACGAAAAGAACACTTTAAATGTGATAATTGTTGTATTTGTCCATATTGAGTTTATTACATCTTACATTAACAAACCCTTTCAAAAAGTGCAGAACGTGAAATTGTAAGTATTCTGCAATGTTATGAGAGATTGCAAAATAATTAGAAATGTAATAGACAGTAGATAATTTCACATCATTCTATCAGCTATATAGAGGAAGTCTTATTATGAATATTAATTAGTTTGTTGATGAATTTAAAAAATGTGATTTGGAAACAACAAAAAACAATTGAATTGGTATTAAAACCTTCCTTAAATAATATAAATAAAGTCTAAAACACTTGAAACTGGAATAAGTAATAATAATAATGTTTATTGCATCAGTTATACAAAAAAAAACATACAAAATAAATATATATAATTTCAATGGCTATTCACCATAGATCTTTCTGCCCCTGGAATAAGGTTAGTTTTATAACGTACGTAAATATTTTTTTAAAATATTTTTTCAGTACAGTACATTTGGTTGCCTAGTGCAACAAACTATAAAGTAAAAAGCTATTTACATTAATGATAAAATATACTCTATATCAGGAATTTCCAAACTATTAAACAATGCGACCCACTTTTTACAAACCCAATCTATAGAGACCCACTTCATTCCTGGCGCAATTCATTATATATATATATTTTTTTACTTACTTACATTTACATTACTTACATTTCTAATTTTAATTTTTAAATCTTAAAAATTTACATTTCAGAACAAATCGCAACCTACCAAAAATCTACTCGCGACTCACCAATGAGTGACATCTCACAGTTTGGGAGCTCGATATTATAGAGTATATAAGGCAATATTTTCTTTATTACAACAATCAAAAAGAACAATCAATACCGTGAAAACTTGGTACTCGTCATGTTTAGTATTACTCGGAAGTCGATGAATTAGGTAGATTATTTTTTTAGTGTATAATTTGTAAAATATAATTAATATAAAAAATACGAGGAAAGTTTTGGTATTCGACAAGTGCCGAAACAAAATATACCGTTTGATTTCAGCCTCTAAATTTTGTCCGATAAATATAAGTTTGTATTATTTTTGAAAAATTTGTTGAAAGTAGTATGAATACTTATGCAATCATTTATGAAATATAATTCACATTTAGATATTATCAGACATAATCTTATTAAAGATGTATATGATTCTATCGAAAAAATATCGCGTTGGACGTGACGAACTTGTATTAAAATGCCAAATTGTTTATTTATTGACCTCGCACACGCTTTCTACAAAAAACAAACAAACTCTTAAACTAAACATATATAAAGTCGATGAACCTGCAACAAAATATTGGTGGTTTTGATGGATTGGTGAAAGTTGAGGAGATTTTCTAAACCGCGAAACTAATCAATTGTCATTGCGATTGTGTCTTTTTCATACTTCAGTGCATAAAAAACTGTACAAGTTTTTCATTATATTTCGTAATTTTCTTTTATTTAACAAATAACAAATAACAATCACTTAACTAGAGAATTTGTTTAATAGGAAGGGATATGTGTACTTTAAGTTTGTTTGTGCGAGGATCTTATTTTAGCTTAAGATTTACCGTGTACAAACTCATCATAAATCAGTTCGCCTTCAGACTTGGCGAGCATGAATTTAGGTAGACTGAAGCCTAGTGTCTTGCTGAAAACCGGCCTTGTTTCAGCTGTGAATGCACCATCTTCGCCCTCTGCTATGTAAGGATCTGGTAGCGCCGTCTGGACTTCGACCGTGGAAGCAGCGGCTACGTTATTGGGAACATTCTTGGTGCGTTTGAACTGCCTAGTCTTTTTCGTAGTGGGAGTTGCTGCTGTTGTCGTTGTTGTTGTTGTAGATTTAGATTCCACTTTCTTTAGAGAGGTGGTTTTACTTTTAGGTAGAGGGACTTCGGTCGCTGCAATTTTGCTTTCCTCGACTTCCTCTTTCGGTTCTTTGGCTTCTGCATGATACGCTGAATACTTGGATTGAGGTTTCGATTCAGAAACGTACATGCATTCCTCGTGCTGCATTCCCTTTTTATCTGTACACAAGTAGCAAGTCATACCTTTTTTCTCTGCTTTCTTGCAATTGGAACGATCTTTCTTTGCAAACTCGGCCAATACTTCTTCGACGTCTTTCTTCTCACCTTCTCCGTAATAAGCGAATTCTGCTTGCTTCTCGTTCGTTTTGCTTTCTTCTTTTGAATAATCTGGGAAGAATTTGCTATAGTAATCTTCTTTATCTTTGTTTTGTTCTTGGAAATGAGTTGGCACCGCGTAGTCTTCGACTGTTTTCGTATCTTTAGCTTGTTCGTCCGATCTGTGAGTCGTCACGGGCTTAACTTCTTCGGTAGCCTTATCCTCCGTGACTTGCGTCTCTTCGGGTTC
Source organism: Nicrophorus vespilloides (assembly GCF_001412225.1). Taxonomy (NCBI): domain Eukaryota; kingdom Metazoa; phylum Arthropoda; class Insecta; order Coleoptera; family Silphidae; genus Nicrophorus; species Nicrophorus vespilloides. The sequence continues at coordinate 78,433 of NW_017100022.1, read as the reverse complement.
GTCTTCTTTGTCGTAGTTCCTTTCCTTTACATAAGCATACTTTTTCTCGTTTGGTTCTGAGGAGTAAGCGCACTGTTCGTAGTTTCCTCCAGTTTTCGAATTAACGCATACCATACAAAGCATATTATCTTTGGCTACTTTCTTGCAATTTTCTCCGGTTTTTACCAAAGCCTCGGACTCTTTTTCCGAAGAACTTTTTTCTTCGTTCTCTTTGAAATAGGCCGCTGGAAAACGGTACTCTTCAGGTTTATAATATTCATCAAAATCTTTCGGTTTCGAATAATACTTTTGAGATTGTTCCTTCACGTATTCGTATGGATCATCATCTTTTGGTGTGTACCTCTTGTACCTATAATTTTCAATCTTCTCGCTTGTCGGTTTGGTACTCTTTCTTGAAGATTCAACATAATAGTTCTTTGGGTTTGTTTCTGAGGTGTATGAACAGGATTCGTAATTTGCTCCTAAATCATCTTTGCAAACGTAGCAATCCATGGGTGCGATCTTATCATTTTTGACAACTTCCTTGAAAACTTTTCGGCAACTCTTTTGTTTCAAAAGCTTGGCCACTTGATCGCTTGCAGCTATGTCATATGGTTTAAATGTAGGTGTTACAGTAGCTTTGTAATTTTCTTTTGGAGTGTATGCTTTATAATCGGCGTTAGATGAGACCGGCTGGAAACTGTATTTCTGATAAGGCGTTGGATTTGGGTAAGTCTGAGCTTGGGGAAGGTATTTTGGATCGATTGCTGTGTGCTTGGCGTTCTGATATTTTGGTTCGATTGTTACTTGCTTTACGTTTTGATATTTTGGTACGTATTGGTTGTACTTCTGAACTGATTCTTGGTCTTTGCTCAAATCTCCGATTTCGCTTGCATAATTATTACTGATTGGAGCTACGGTTTTGTGTGATACATAACTGGGACCTGGTTTAACTACTTCATCTTCATCGTTGTCGGAATTCTTCTGCTTTTGAGCCTCCTCAAAGTAATCCTTACTGGCGAATGGATGCTGTGATTTGAAATCTGGAAAACCGGAGCGCTGTTCGTAGCCCTCCGCTACCTGTTTTGCTGGTTTCGAAACGGTTTGAGCGTTTGAGGCACCAAACTCATAATTCGAGGGCGTGAAAAAACTGGAGAACTCTATAGGTGATACGAAATCGGATGCCGAAGATTCACTTTTTTGTGGTTGGTTTATTGTAGGTGTGGAATCAACAGAATAGTACTTCGAGTAGTCCGGACTATCACCCCCATCGTACTCGTAGTTTTGAGCGGAAACAAAACCGAAGACCAGCAGCACCTGCCAATGATAAATTCAATTTTGAAACTGTATTTGTATTGGTTATTGGTTTGATTGACTTACCTGCAACAATTCACTTCTTAAAATCATCATTGGAGCGTCGACTGAAATTGCCGCAGATAGAATTCGAAGACAGCTTATATACTCACCAGGTCCCCCAGGTCCCACCACAGAAGTGAATCGAATGGATTCGGTTCCATTATTTTTACCCACTTTGCCATCAGCCAAACCGACCGAAGAAGTGAAAAAAAAGTTAAAAGCGCCAATGGAGCATTTCGATCTCTCACAATGCAAAACTCTTCAACCGAGACAACACAATTTCTAACAAAACAAATGTAATAATTTCTCTTTTTTTTAGATTTCTTTAAAATCATCTCATCAAATTAATTTCCAAATTAAGCTATTATCACTTTTACAAAATGTGCTGTTGGTTGCATATATTCAAATATCAAATTAATCCAAATATCTAATTTGCTAATAGATTTTTGACTAAAATATCTATAAATAAAACGTTAATATATAAATACAATACAATATCAATACAATATATAAAGTAATAGTGTGGTATTATTGCAATGTATTCATTTATTTTGATATTCTATAGATGAAAATATAATATATTATTAATTGTAAAACTGGTGGCCTATAATAAATGTCTGTTTACTTCATATAAACAAATTGAAGAATTCTTATTAGTTAAGTTTCACAAATAATTCATGATAATCGTAAAAGTCGTTTAAATTCCCAAAAACCAACAAAAATTTTGGGGTGGTCGTTAAAGATATTTATATCAATAAATAATTTGATATAAATCTCTTTATATTTTAATTCATAATAATCATTATTTACAAATAATATAATTACTATAAACACTATAAAGAAGGTGGCATTTATGCTTTAGCACTTGAAAAATATCTATATATTTAGATGACCGATAGAAAAACTTATCAGAGAATTATAAAATAGATTGAAGTATATGCATTAATTTGTTGTAAAAAGTGGAGATTCTTTTGTGAAGAACGTATGGCATGAAGCTATGAGATAATTTGTAAAAAATCGTTTACGAAATAGATCCAGTTTGATTTAGAAAAGATGAGCTACAAGTTTTTATGTCATAATAGAAATATTCTATTATTTTTTTTATAAAATTATTTATGTAATTGTAGAATTGAAACCGTAAATATTGTTATTATTCTTATATACCTCTATACATTGACAAGACTTAATAATTATTCTACAATTATATAAATTTATAATTTAATTATAAATTAATAACAAATATAAGTTTATAAAATAAAGATTCATGTTTTATTATATATTGTAAACATTTAGTTAAAGAAACAAAAACATATATTGTGATATATTACATTTTATTATAAGAATGTGATCTGAAACCCAACAGTAATAAATGTGGTATAATAAATTCCGACTTATGTAATTATTAATTGTCAGCAAAACAATTCTCTTACTTCATTGAATGCGCTCAAATGCTACCAATTTTTTATTTCCGTTCAGCTCCGGTTTAATTGTAATTTCTCTATTACATAAGGCAGTCCGCAAAAATGCAAAAGTTGAGCACCAAAAACAACGAAATCCGTTCTGTTATTAACCAAACTGAGAAATGCATTTTAATAAATATTATGTAAAAACGTAGTAGATTCCTGTTGCTGGATACAATTTATTGTTATAAAGGAAAAAGAAGAAAAAAGCACAACTTCAGTTGTTGTCGCGCATTTGCTAGACGGACTTTCTCTATTGAAATTCTCGATTTGCTGCGTTCACGTTTCAAAACACTCTGATCGGTGGCTGTGCTTCGCAAGATCTGGATTCAATGGGATGACAGGCATTTTGAAAATTTCCGGAGTAATCTGCTGCGGTTTTCTTATTTACCCGATTACCCATTGCGCCAAAATTTCATCATTAATTTAGTTGAGAAATACCGAAGAGTTACTTAATTATTATAAAATTCGCGGTTTGAATATTCAAATTAAGTCATTTATTCAGTATTCATTTGAATATTTGGTAAAAAAATACTATTTTTTTGAGGAATCATTTGAAATTAAGGAATTATATCTCTAAAGTTGGTTGTTTGTGCTTTTTCTCTGTTTCATTCAACAACTAACTATACGAAATTAATGCATTTAACATTGATTGCTGAATAACACTTCTTCATAAATAGAAATTCTTTTTCACTAAATATAACGTTTTCAATATCATTTATGCACTTTTGAAACATTTTGTTAACATTTTCAGCAAGAATTTCTTTTCTTCTAGTACAACTTCTGGCAATATTTTACAACAAATTAAATTTAAAAACATATCAATGTATCCATTGCAGTATCCAGATAAAGGGAAAAATAATTTTAAAAAATCACAATACATATTTTATATACAATGGAACCTTGTTTAACGAGCACCTAGCATAACGAGCATTTCGTTTAACGAGCAAATGTATTGTAAGAACGAGCGACGTTTCGCATAACGAGTGACGATGAAAAGAGAAGTCCAGGAATGCGCAGGATGTAGCAGGCCATCATTTTAAAAACGTGTGTACACATATCACATAATATTTTTGAATATGTTTATACGAGTATTTTACTGTACGAATAAAGATCCGGAAATTTTGGAACGAATTAACCTCGTTATGCGAGGTTCCATTGTATAACTTTTGTTCATATAATGGTAACATACAATGGCAAGTGTACAATTCGATTTAAAAGTCCGGTATCAAATTTGAAACTTAGGGCATTTAAGGGATAAGATAACCTTACACATTTGCATTTTCTTTATAATCTATATTTCATTAATATGGAATAAGATTTAAAACTATATTTCTTCTGGCAAATAATTATTCTAAAGCATTAAGCATAAGTATGATTATTTGTTATAAAAAAGCTCCTTATAGGTCCCCTTTAGTAAACTGTATAATCTAGTTCTATTAATATACACTGAAATGGTCGTAAGAATTATGCAATACTAAATTAATTTTATTAGCAATGGTCGAAGGCCAGTCAGTAGCTGGTTTATAAATTGAAACGGGTGCGTACTCTCCTGCATACTCGACTTGTTATTATGTTTTAAATGCTGTACTGATTGGAACTTCATTCATTAATTACAATGATTGTTTTTATTCCACTTAATGACTTTCAATTTTCACAAAGGTAAATACACAACTTATGCTTTTTTTTTTAATATACTTTAAATTATAACATCTAATACCTGATTTAGCGACATGAAATTTGCATAAACATAAAGAATTAAGGTAAACTTTCTTTTAAACTAATAATGAACTTTGAATTTAAAGGAAACGTATATCTAAAAGCCTAGAGTTAAATATAGAAGATCCAAAGTAATATGCTAAATCTTTATAGGAAATCAAGAAATATATAATAATGAAGTATTTAATAATTAATACTAAATATTTTTTTAGTTTTTTTATTTTTATTTTATTTGAATGTTTATTTTAACAATTTTAACAAGTAAAATGATTGCTAAATATAATAATTATCAAAGTTTTGTGTTAAACTATTTTTTTGTATCGAAAAAGAACGAAAATGAATAAATAAACAAATTACTCTATCAACGAAAATAATTTATGAATGTCTCATTGAAGTACATTAAATTGATTACATTTATTTAAAATATGTTAAAATTGTTGATCTACGTAAGTAACATTGAAAGTAATAACAGACGATGATTGTCCATTGTGCTCTAACAAAACTTGAGTTTCTTAACCGCTATTACTGATTTCAAATATGTAAATCGCCAACTGCTAGTATAGTTAATTTTTATTAAATATTTATATTACATTAAAAGATAATACTAGTTGTTTTATTTATACGTGTAATATATAATATTATAATCATTTATTATATATAGTTCAATTTTCAAATTGATATCAAGAAAATTCATTATTTTCTACTTCTCGGTTTAATCAAATTATTACATTGATGTCCGTTAACATTTATTTATAATTAATGATTTTTTACAAACATGTGTCATTATTCTTTGATTTAATGCAATAGATATTAGAAATTTTTAATATAAAATTATATAAAGAAAATGCTAACTGTCAATAAGAATTGTTAAAAACTTGTGTAAATATTCTGAAAGGTGACAAAAATTGGTAAGGTTCAGATGATTTATGACAGTTTAGTACCTTCTTAAACCTTTGAGCACGAATTATTTTTATTTACACATTTTTATTTCTACAAATTATTAACAAATAAATGTTTAAATAAAATTATGGTAAGAAAATGTGAATAGGTAACCAGTAGGCAATTGCAACACCGAATTACTTTGAAAATTAATTTTAAATTTGTGGTTAATAGCAGTAATCAGTTGTCCTGAAAGGGTTAAAGATGAAAGAAAACAAAGTGCATTTTAGACTTTTCTACTACTGAAAAGTAATAAATGCCATTAACGCAATAATTAACTGATACGTTGTTTATGGCTAAATTTAGAGCTGGTAATTTGAACTTTAAAATTCTGCTCTAATATTGATGAACTCAAAATATCGCCACAACCCACACTACACGACACATGAATTAGCATCCACCTGCGTTTTTTTGAAGCTTAGTTACATAAATCATTACACATATTTATAGTTATTATATTAACTGCAAGAACAATTAATTTTTAGCTGACATAAAAAAATCATATCAAAAGGTTTTTTTCTTAAAAATCCTTATAAATTCTGCTCGGGTCGAATGTTTAAGTTGTGTGAAAGATGAAAAAAGGTATATTCATAAAAAAAGGTGTATACCAGGGGTTCCCAAACTTTTTCGGTTTATACATAATAATTTTTCAGCGACGCCCCAAGTTAAAACATTGGTATATCCGAATTTTATGTTAATATATCAGAATTTTCGCTTTTTTTGCGGTACCCCAGGGCGCCGCGACGCACAATTTGGTGAATAAGGTTCACTATACGAGTAAAAATTCGGAAATTTTAGAACTCATTAAACACGTTAAGCGAGGTTCCACTGTATAAAACTTTTTATTTTTCTTGAAAAATCGACACGAACTTTCTGGATAACACAATATAATTATTATTATAACTTTTAATGTTCATATATTAAATTTAAGTACAAGGACCTAACATAGTGCGAATTAGTTGCACTAATATCATGACTGTTTGAAACCAGAACTAAATAAGAAATGTGTATGACTATTAATACTTTTTCTATATTTATCAAAAAAATTAACGTGTGGTATTTCTATATAAATTCCCTATAAATCTACTTCTTAATTTCTGTCAATGCCAATTTTCTTATATTAAGTATAAAATCAGTAATGTTTACATAAATCACTCAATGTACTGTATACAAACACATATTAATAGCTATTTGTAGCAGTTGATTTTTCTTTGTTTGTTTGTTTGTTTGTTTATTGTTATTATATGAAAATGTTTATTATCTTAATGTGACTGTTACAATAAAGATTATTATATATTTAGTCAATGTAATTTGGTAAGGATATGTAATAATATTTACGATAACAATGTATTATTTGATAAATATTTAATATCGCAATATTCGCACGAATGACTTCATCCGGAAGTGATATTTGCGAATCTTATGCAATTTCTCGTAAATAAGTGTCAGCTAGGAGGAAGTAGCGCCTTTTGCGTTCCTTCAAATGAAAATAAACGCAGATATATGGATAAGGCGAATGCCCTTGGACCTTAATCGGAGTTAATTTCCGCTAATAAACAATAAATTTAATTCTATAGATGTTTATATTATAAGACAGATAAGATTGGTTATCGCGGATGGTTGGGGGTCCGGGCTCGTGTTTTTGCTGTCGAAAGAAACCGGAGATTCTTTGAAAGACTGCGGTGAGGAGGACATCAATCCTCCTTCTTGTTCCACCACTCCTACCTCTTGTCCTTTCGCCTCATAGACTGGTTTAAAGTGAGTTTGCTGACGTCGATCACCTGCTTGCTGCAGCCTACTACTACCATCCGACCCCACCACACACAGACGCACACATATTCACACTCACACACGCTCGCGACCAGACCCCATCTCAAGAGAGCAAAAGCGTTTTGAAACCGAGTTAGTTTCAGTTCAAACCACAAACCGGCGGTTTCATTACACTCCGCGCAGCACTAACAACACAACAATGAAGTTCACCATCTTTCTGGTAAGTAATTAGTAATCGGAAGAAGCCTTCGAACGAACACGCAAAGACTTCAATTAACTCAATGCGGTATCTGCAAACTTCCGCATACTTTGTGTACGCGTTTCCTTTCAATATCAAGGATCCAAAGAATCCCATCGATCTTATGCAATATTCCTATTGGAAGATAAACATCTTTGCTTAAATTTACGTTGTATCGAAACATACGTGCGACGAAAAGCGGGATATAAAGAAAAAATATTTTATTCCTCGTAGAGATTAAACACATTTGTCTTACATTTGCGAAGTGCGAATTGCGCGCGTGTTTTATTTATAACTGGTGTACTTTGTATCAGCTTCGTAATGTTTAAAAACAATTACCGATCGAATGGAAAACAAATGCTGCCGTTAATCGGAACAATTAACTTGCGGTGATTTAGTTAATCGTCGGTTTAATAATATGCGTATGGAAATTAGTTACGTCGGCTGAGAAAACGCAGAGCGGATGTTCTACTCACGTTTTACCTCTAATATTAGTTTAATATTCTGTAAAGCAAACAGCCAGATCTGCTTCATGTTACTTTGATTTATACAAGTTATTCTATAATTAATCTTCAATATACACGCATTTTATTTTTCAAATAATTTTACGACTAAGTAAAGAATCAATTCTAAATAAGTCAATTATTTTGTTAGAAATAACATTCAACCTCATAGCAATCATTAAATAATTACTACAATTATACAGACAATTAAATGACGTTTGACTTGATTTATAATTCAAGTTTTAAAAAGTTTAGTCACTTAATTGTTTTAACGTAAAGTTACAATCATAATTGTAAATTAATTATTATATTAAAATATTGAACACGTATGAAATATTGCTGCAGTAAATAACAAGACTTAATACTGTTTAAACACATCGCAATTTATGAGTGAAACTTGCTAACACATTATTTTCTTGTTGTTTCTGAGTTTCACTTTATCTCAAGTACAACAACAACAACGATTACGCGAAAGACGTATTTGAGTGTGTTAAAATAATCACAGAAAGTGTGAAATAAGAACTACCCACTATTGGTATAATTAAATAATATTTCTTAAAATACGTTAATCTAATAGATAATTATTTTAACAAAATAGAAAATAGTAATAATATGTAAAAAGGGCTTAAGTCTTTCATTTTTAATTTAATAATAATATATGTTGAAAATACTACAAGAACCGTATCTCTAAATTATTTCAGAAAATTTAGTGAAAACGGTGGCAATAAAAATCCCGACAATCAAAATCCCGCAATTTTGATAAAGTTGGGATTATGGTTGTCGGGATTTTCATACTGTCGGTATTTTTATAGTGTCGAGATTTTGATTGACTGGATTTCAGTTGTTGGTATTTCTATATATAATAAAATCGATATTATATGCAATTACTTGTATATCAGTCAATAATTTATTAGAAGAACCATACACATTTAATTTAAAATAATTACATAACAAAAAAAAAGGTGAATCGTTGTAACCGGCTAATGATATTTTAATAATATCCTTATTAATTTATAATACAATTGGAAATACTGATAAGAAAAAGTAAAAGTATATGTAAGTATTTCTAAAATTTAGCTATAATCTAATTCAGTCATATAGTAAGAACATATTTCTTATAGTAACAACTTAATAAATACATCAAAATGTTAAATTAAACACGAAATATATATGGAAATATATAAGTTATGACCTATTTTTTATTCAGCATACTAATTTTGGTATTATTAAAAAAAATCATATGAAAAATATAAGAATACAAAATAAGTTTAAAAAAATATTTGCTATAGTTAATTTATTTTTTGTTTGTTACAAACAATCAAGTTGAATAACATTATTTTAACCTAATATATATCGTAATTTACGTGATTACATTGTAATATTTATAAATATATATGTATAAATTATTGATAAAATGATACTTTTAAAGCAAGACATTCCCCGGTATTGCATTCGTTTGTAGTTGAAAAAGGCAAAGGAAAATTAGTGATCTACATCAGTTAACCTAATTAACCAAGCATTGTGACCATTACAAGATGATTATGAATAGAAAATGACAACACGTTTGTAGATTTATTAAATTAATCTAAAGATTATAGACATATAGTGTATTTAGTATATTATCTCTCAATGTATGTCACAATGTTTATTTTACTTATATTCAAGTTACATTGACTGAATTAAGTATTATTAAAAATGTATACGTTTCGAATGATGAGTTTGAGGGTAAAGTGTGCGTTCGTATGAACACAGTATAAGTTCGTATGAACGAAGAAATATGTGATTACAAAAATAGCGAAAATTAATGAATTTATATTAGAATTTTGTTTATTTTTATTAAACTTTAACTGAATACTAACTGTATAGTGTTTATATTTATGGATATGTTGCAAAGTATAGAACAAAAATGACATGTGTATTTCACAAGACAGCGATCACAGAAGGATTCTGTTGGGCAATATCTTCGTGGAAATATTTCAAATGCAAGTGGTTTGTGATCTGTTTAATTCAAATTGACATAACAAAAGTGGAAGGCATTGAAGTAATTACGAGTACGAACAGAGGAGAAACAGTGCGAGGAGGAAACCCGGCGAGCAACTTTTCTCGCCCGCCTTTTTCCATTTTCCCCGTCACCGGCTGCACCGCAGAATAGCAGCAGCGTTCGCCTTGTTCCCGTTTGTTTGCCTTTTCGTAATCTAAATGATTTTCTGCAGGTGAATTTATTTACCTCTGCACATTCCAGCGGTGACCAAGAGCAGCATATGTGCGATCCATTATTGCGAGATCGCATCCTAAGGAGATGAAAAAAAATAAATAAACAATTAATCTTCAGAAATAAAGTAAATAAATATGTACATACATGTGCATTTTCTGTAATGAAAATACATTCTAAACATTAATTGTTCATATTTTATTAATTTATTTTTAAATTAAAATATTTTAAAGTAATTGGTACAATAATTTATTGTTAATATCACTTTGTATTTATGAACGAATTAATTATTATTAGTTTTACTATTCTAAACATAAAAAATGTTTGTATTAATTTTTAGCTGTTTTTCTAATGAAGAATTAATTCATTTGTAGTAGACTGTAGTTGGGTAGAGTATTAGTTTATTAGTGATTTTTATTTGCATATATACTAAGTTATGTACTTTCATTCTAGTTTTCTATACTTATCTCGAACTATGCAATGCTAAATAATGAAAGTAAAGTAACAAAAACAAAGTCTCTGGCTATGCTTATAGTTTTATTGATAATTAATCTTTGATTTAAGAAAATTGAAATGAATAATATTTTACTGAATACCTGTGACGCTAATTTTATCCAAAGAGAGTATTTATGAATATATTCTTTATATTGCTAAAAAAATACGCAAATAAAAAATATTAATTGGTAAATACATTATTTTCAGATTTGTAATGTCTAAAAACAATTTCATTCTAAATAAATCTTAATAGATTTAAAAAACTAAATTCTCAAGAAGTGTTTGTAAGACATAAAATTTCCAGTATAATCTTATGATTCCATTTTACTCTTCCACTGAAAATTCTGTAAATTTTAAAATAACATTTTTTTTCTTATTTTAATTCTAGGAATAATGTCTGAAATTTCTGAATGCAAAATTTAAATAAGGAAGTAATATCAAACTAATTAAAATGAATAGCAAGTTCGTTGATGTCTATTTCTGATTCTTCAAAATAGACTGCATTCTATAAATAAAGTAATTATTATTTAGTATTAATTTATTTAGGATTTTATCATAATGAATAACTTCCTTTTAATTTTAATAAATGAATATAATTAATATAAAGGAACTCCTTGCCAGTATGTAACAAATATAGTGATACATTTGTTATTCAAAGTTTTCTTATCTTACAGATTTAAATGAATAATTTATTTCGAATGAATTTTATATAATCTCTAATATAACTGTGAATGAATATTAAAAATCTATAAAAATGTTTATTTAAATGTTTACGATGATTGTATTTAATGAGAGTATAATCAACAAACATGTTATAATGTTATTTACTTTAGCATCTAATTAAGATAATTATTTATTTGTAGAATTTGCCACATATCTAATTTCAGTATAAAAAGCAGTATAAGATTTCATTGGTAATTTTATTGCGATCTTTTACGATTTCACTAAATTCGATTTCAAATTTAAATCTGTCAATGGCGGAAGCTCATGCTATAAAAGTTATTACATCAATGCGGTGGCTTCTGGATTTCGTGAAATTTGTTTTCCCTGCGTGGTGACCTTCAAATCCGAGTTTGTTATTGCGAAACCTAAAAATATATTTACAGCCGCATTAACTTTCTTCCTCCGACAAATGTTGCTCTAGCCGTGTGATAAATCTCCGCTGATTTCCTTCTATTAGGGAATTTTACGAAAGAAGAAAAAAAACAATATGTGAGCTGTTAATCTTCACCTCGAACTAGTTTTATAGAATCCAAGGTCGAAATTCCTTTCCGCCTTGACCACAAGAAAGAAATCTCAAATTGTGCGTGCAAACTATTTAATTTGGATACAAAGTGTAAAAAAAATGTGAGCGTGAAAGAGATGTATGATTTGCACAAAATGTGATTTTAAGTAATGCGGTCGAACTGTTTAATTTAGAAATTAAATGAATTAAATGAATAGTTTCAATGATTTACACAAATTATACGTCAGAAATGTATAATTTAAAAATGTAACTGCGAACGAACAGTGTGATTTGCACAAACAAATATTTTAAATTACCGTGTAAAGTGTTTTATTTGGAGATGAATAAACTGAAATTGGATTGAGTTTGATTGTTTTGCACAAAAACTAAACTAAAATTATAAATGCAAAGTGTTTTATTTTAAATTGAAGAAACTGCAAATGTATTTTAAATTATTCCTATGAACTGTTTAATTTGGAATTCACGTGAAGTCAATGTGAATTAGTTGAGTTTGAATAATTTTCACAAACTGAGATTGCGTGCGAACGTTTGGACATAAAGCGAAGAAACTGGGAGCGTGAAGTATATTCATTATTTGAGCAAACTAATCTATATATGGTAACACTTAAAATCTCTGTCAACCTATGTTGTGTAATTGTTTACAAAAAGTAAATGGAACTGGTAGTTGTTTCGCACGTTTTTACTTGGAAAAATGTGGAGTCAATGCCTTGATTAAAATTAAGTATACCAACTGAGATATGTCGGTTTTTGACGTATGAAACTGTGATCTAATTAGCGCTTCCATTTCCATTGATGTCGGATGAAATGGTCGGGTAATTTTATGCAGCACGACTTTTGTAATAATTCTAACAGTAAAGTCGTCAATTACACATGTTCTTCCTTCAGCGACATGCGTGCTCTGCCGCTACCAAAGCGTAAAAACAGTTTTAGTGGATAGTAGTAGTTCTTTGGAAAAACGAGAACGGGATGTTTGCGTAATAAACGATTCCCGAATGCCGCTGAAATGATCGTTATTCGATAGCTCTTCGATATGGTATCATCGGTTCACGTATTACGTCAGGGCTTCTTCTCTGCCGGAAGTGGATTTCGGTTTTTGGTTAATTGTTTAGCATGCGGGATGAAACGTTATGCAACGAACGCGACGTGATCCGATTTCTTAAACAAACATGCTTTTATAATCGTCGATTGTTGAATCGGAGCATCTCCAACTGTATGCGATTTGAATTTATCGTCTCGGCATTCATAACAGCTGACTCGATTACGTGTCATAGACTCAATTTGCACAAACAAACGTTGCTTGTTTATACACGTAGAATACAAAGGCTTATTTTGCAGAAGGTGTTAACAGTTTGAAATATTCATCTACTTTATTTACTATACAGTGATATTATTATTTCTGTTTTTCCTAAATATTTGGTTAATCATCTAATATATGTTTAAAAACCGTTTACAGTTAAAATGTATTTGGTGATTCACTAAAATTTATTGATTGGCTATTTTCAATTCTGTTTTAATTCTAAATATATCAATTATCGTAAAGAATTTTTTTTAAATAATTTAAAAAAAATTACCTTAGCAGTAAAAATATATAAATTATTATCAATTACAATTGTATTATATTGAACTTCCATGAAAGCGGAATCATGAATTTCCCAGAAAGATAGCAAAAGGTCATTTGACTAAGTAGAAAATTTTTAAAATAAAAACTTTAATTTCACACTACAAAACCATTTTTTTATACACAATGTATTTTGTTAATTTGTGATATTTTTAAATGCCCATTCATTTATTATATATTTATTTGTTTCGTCCTATTATTGGATTTTGTCTGTTTGATTAATTACGATTTAAAAAATATTTTTTCTTTATTATTTACAAAAATGTATTAGTATTATAATTGATCAAGAAGTTAACTCGGGTCATTAACATATAATAAATACAGTTACTACTATATAACTATACAGTGATGTAATAGAGATATAACAGCAATCATAGTAAGCTTTATTAGCTTACTTAATACATATTCTTAAGTTTTTTGCTAAAGTGATTATAAATTTAATTAATTATAACTGATAAATTTTAATTGTTATATTTTCTTATAATTCAATATGCTTAATATGAAACGTATAAGATCTAGAAATAAGATAGACAGAATTCGACATTAGAAAGTGGGTTATTTTATTAAATCTAATTCAAGAGAAATTTTAGCCCATTATTATGAGAATACAATATACTATTTTTAGTTTCTTAATAAACCTTGGTAAATTTGATTTAATTAAGAATTAGATTACTATATTTTGTTTCGTCTTCTTAACATCTTCCAACAAATTTGTATGCACGTAATTCTTACTTCATCATGTACTTTTGTATCTCCCTGCAAGCAATAATTATGGGGATTTAGAGTGTCAAAAACTTAGAAATCACAATGCACGAACTATAATTTGAACTACTTTACGAACAGGTTTTCGACCCACGTCGTTTTCTTATTATAACCGCGTTTTCTGAATTAAAGACCACATTTTGTAGCGTACGGTTTGAATTTACGTCGGTTTCTCTCTAATCTCTACAGAGGCAGGATGTACATACCTCTCTGCACCCTTCGACCGGCGTAAAACAAAAGGCTGCAGTTCAAGAGTTTCTACACAAAGGCTTTAAACGTGTTTAAGAGACGAGAAATAAAGTGTACTGTAAAAAAATATAATATAATTTGAGAGATTAAGAAAATTCATTAATATATTATAAAATTATCAAAGATATTTCAATAATTTCGAAGCAGAAAATTTTGTAATTATTGCAAATTTATATTATAAAGCAGTTAATAAAAAATAGCGAAAACATTTGATTACTAAAAACAACTATAATTAAAATGTAAATAAAAATGTACAATTTGTATTTTACGTTTAAGACTTTTGACAACAATAACAAGAAATTATTTATTGGTTACACACAAAAATATGAATACAACATTATTGTTACAATGTCAAAAGGAATCAACTCAGTTTATCCAAAAAAAGAACATCTGATCTTCTTTTGGTCTTAATGATAGTTGAAATGTAAATCAACTATCATATTGTATACGTTTTATTGCATTTGTCATAGATAAATAATTTAAATTGTTATATTTGAGATCAAGAAGAAAAATAAAAAATGTACATAATATTATAAAAAGTGTATCACCAAGTATTATGTTTGAATTTAAGAAAAAAATATTTAACTAACAAAATGTAAAAAGTATATTAAAGTTTAGATTGTAGAAGGCAATTGGTTTAATATTACTGCAAGAACTGTGTTTTGTGTCAAGTGAAATGTTAGTCCTGGCCTCCTATAAGTGTGTGTAATGGTACTGCAGGTTTTTCGCGTAAAGGCCTGCTGCTGCAACGGCTCATTACGTAACATTCCTTTTCGGTTTGCATAACGAAAGACCCACAGCGGCCAACACATACACATTTACGGCATAGGTACGTGGAAACCGAAGAGAACGTCAATAAAAGCGAGCATGCAAATTCATAATACTCGATCATTTTCCACGCCTAAATGCACTGAACGGAAATGATAACTCGAAAAGAATGCGATTCACTACCACTTATCATTGAAACTGAATATGAATAATCGATTCGTCAAATTCAAGGAATCGTGCGAGCCTTATGATAATGATAACTGAGCTATATGTAAATAAATTTAAGTTAACTCTTATAGTACTTCAAACAAATCAGAGGTGCTATGATTTATTCTCTATTTATTATTCGTTTGGTTATCCTGGGATTCACCGTTGTCGGAGATGAGTCATGTTTCGTGTGCATGGAAAATTGGTTGGGCAAAAATCTATTTTAAAAATAACGTAAACTGTAATTGATTTGTAACGTAAGCCTACGTACACAAAAGCCTACAAATCATTTTCCTGACGAAATTTATTTATAACTCTCGGATCAATCTATAAATATATCTCATTATCGATGCGAGCCTATAAATCAGAACTGTATATAAAAAAATGTAAGAGCGATCGAAAAAAAAAAATAATAAAAAAATATCCAACTGTTTATTACATAACAAGAGCACATAAAAAAAATTGAATGCGGTTTCCCCGAATGAAATAAACTGATGAAATTGGAGGATACAGTTTTTGTTTCTTTTTTCTTTTCGTTCATTTCTTTCCCTCGAGGTATTATGGTCCAGCGAAGTCTATTATACATGTATAAACGATTTCCAGGTACAAATTCCTGAAGCTAAATCTTTCGGATAGGCTCATTATAATCTAAGATACAGGCAGGTAGGTGAGCTTGCATGCGTCGTTCTCTCTACCTGTCGGATTTATTCACGGGAAACGGTGCAATGGTTTCGGATCGAAATTAATCCACAGGTGAAGAAAACTTTATCCGATTTTGTTTCTACTTGGTTCTTGGAAATTTTTCTTTTTTTTGCTGCTGAATCCAATCGCGATTTCCCACGAAACGTCTACACAAAATCTAACAACAGTATAATTTATGTTGTGTCTCGCGGTGTGGGTCGTAATTGAATCTTTATATTCCACGTAAATTTTATTTAGATCTGGTGGAATGAAATAAAGTTCATAGTCTTAGGTACAGATGTTAGTAAGACATTTTAAGGAATTTTACATATTTGGTTACTTTCTCATCACGACTCATACAATTCTATTCAGTTACTTTAGAATCACATCATAAAACTTAATACATTTTATGTTTGTCACTAGTTTTGTTATATTAGAATTATAACTATTAACAATAACTTTACAAAAACAAATTTCAATCAATTATATTAGTAATTACAAGAAACGTATATTTTTTATATAAACTATGACTTTTTTAAACAAAGAATAACAAATATTATTAATAATTTGTTATATAAGCATGTGGTGAAGATTTACATTGGTTATTAATACATTTTGATTAAGTAAAGACATAATAAGATAGATGGATATAATTATAATAGTTTATTGGATACTTTTTATAATTTTTCAATATGAGACAGAAATAGCAGTTTAACCCGATTATATATAATTTTCAATATTTTATATAATTTTAGAAATACGCTTGTTACAGACGTTACTTCAAATGATTATTATATACTTATTTGTATACCGAATAAAAAAGTATATATTTTAGATTATTCAAAAAAGTTACATATTATTGCTGTGTCAAAGCATATTTAATATATTAAAAAATCACTTATATTTCCACTTTTTCCAATTATTATTATAAATTTATAACATAGATATTGTTGTTGATTTAGAAAAATGTTTGTCTTTTAGAAACTAAAAGCTTTTCACATAATGTTATATGAAGCTGCAAAATGATATATTTACAAATTAGTATTGTCTGACACGTTTCAAGATTGCGTATGAAATTAGCAAATGCTGTGAACAAATATCAAGACTGATTCCATGAAAGTTTCGTACAGCACTCGATTAACTGTTCAAGAAATAGCGACGAGTTACATAACAATTATTGTACGTTTTGAATGATAACATTTTACTGCTTGTTATTAAAAATGCAAACAAACCGTGAAATTTTGTCACGGTTGTTGGAGTAATCGCAAAATACCTCTATGCATATTTCTCGAAAAGCGGAAAAGACGACAGAGTGAAATGTAAAAAGAAGAAAATCGCTTTCACATTATGCGACTTTCGCAATGCAAGGGCACAAAAGCTCTAAGCAGTAATGAATATAATGATATGCGATTTTGTTTGTTTTATATAGTGATTTCTTATTGTTTTCTTTGTTACAGTTTGCTGCTTTAATTTTTGCGTTTGTGGATGCTACGACGACGCCAAATCCTCATCACCACATCGCCAAGCATGTTTCAGCTGCCGTAGTCAATGCACATTCCAAAACTGCCAACCACAAACATGATGATGATACAAAGCACAGTAAGAAATCAGCGAAAGATGCTAAACACCAGCTAGAATCCTCGCACAAGGGAGAACATACAGCAATTGGACATACTGTAGACACTGAAGAAAAAGGTGGTCATAAAACGGTTTCGAACACCGAGGTGGCCCATCAAACCCACAAGAAAGCCGGAGTAGAACACAAGAATTCAGCCAAATCAATCGAAGGTGGCAAACATAAGAAAACGGGATTCACAAAAGTAAGAATTTAAACATTAAGAATCCAGTATTTCATAATATTGTTTTTTTTAGGGTTTCCATGAGAAATACCACAAGAACGAGCACAAGAAGCACGACAGCTTCTACAGCCATGGCAAGAAATCCGGCGAATTCAAGACTTTCAGCAGCAAAAATGCGAAGCACGACGTTCACAAAGTCGATAAGATCGAGAAGAAGCATAAGCTCATGTTGAAAAGTTTGGAGAAACACGGAAAGTCATCGAAGAAGGCCGCCGTCCACAAGGTCGATGACCACAAGGCTCACAAGCTACTGAAGACTAAGAAGAAGAGCCACGATAAGCAAGAGAAATGGGCTAAGAAGCAACAGAAGCCGAAAGTGAACAAGAGGAAATATAAATATTCGCATTAAGTTCAAATCGCGTACTTGAAAAGGGGTATAGAAGATAAAGAGAAACGAAGGGGACGAGGAGAACAAAATAATTACAAACAAAAAACAAGAACATTAATATTTAATATATACATACATAAGTTGTAAAAGTTATTCGTTCAGGTAATAAATTTTTATATATATTTTTGTTTGTTTTTTAGAAATAAGATAAAACTTCTGTATTTTTTCAGCAGTTTTTTTTATCTTCCCTCACATGCAATTATGATTTTAATTTAAATTTAAACAATATATAAAAATCTCGGGAAGGAAAACTTTAGTAGAACCAAAAAAAATAACATAATAATAAATCTAGATTCTAATATATACTATCATTGAGTACAGCTGATTTAATGTGTAGGTAAAAGTATTTATTAATAAGGTATACATTTATAATTCACGATTATGTTAATCTCACTACTAATATACTACAACTAAATATTTTTTAATATACAACTCTTCAATTATCTATTCTATTGGCAACGAATAAAATTACCATCTCTGATAATGGTGATGTTACTCCTAATACTACAACTAAATAATACATTTTAAATGAATATATTATAAATTTTCTTCAATTAGATAATTCCTGAGATTCTTTAAAGAACATTAAAAATGAAAAAGTTCCTCTCATAATCTGAAAATAAATTAAATTAATATATGGACTTTCCATGAATTATTCTACAAATTTCAAATTTAGTTACTAAAATAATACTTACACTCATGAATGTGGCCATATTGAGAGGAAAGAACTTCCCAGCAGTTATGCGCAGAGGTTTTTGTGCACGGATAATAACCATGATTAAAGATTTTGGGATATGTCCCGGGAGGTCGACCCAATCAACTTCTGCTGCAGCCTGCGCCACGCCCAAGGAAGTCTCACTCACTTCATTACCCCAATAGCAATACATTGCAATGTGACAAAAGATAATGCAGCTGAAAGTGGCATTTTGCAAGAAAAACATGCTAAAAACAGGAAACTAGAAACGAACGAACTGAGAAGATTAGTCGTATATATTAGAGTTTATAATACCACAAGGCAGCAATAGAGAACAAAACACATAATCACTGTACAAGAAAACATTAGGATAAGAATGATAACACTGTACAATTTCTCCATTTCATTGGCCAACTCGAATATTTGCAAATGGTGATTTATGTTCTCTCGAAAAATGATGTTCACGTAATGCTCAAACGGTTTGCTCTTATCATCGTCAAGTTTTTGTAAGTTCTCAGCTCTAATTTTGAGATTCCTTAAAAATAAATAAATTATGTCACAATGATTGAGTACTGAATGAAATAATATATTTAACATTTATAAAGATAGATTTACCTAAAAGCATTGCTTAAAATAACCATTTGGATGCTAATGTGAGCCAAAAGTCCAATAAATATAGAAAATGAATTTCCAATCTGAATAGCATAGATTAACATACTGAAGCATTGGAAAAGTGCGCCATATTCATATATTGGCGAAGAAGAGTAATCGAACCAAGGCATAGTAGGTGCATAAGGCATCACCCATAAAGAACTATCATACCAGTATCTTAATCGGTAATAAAGCGTGTTTATAATACCAAAGAGCAAAGTACCCAAAGTAGTTGAAATATATATAATATTCTAAAAAGTTTGGTTAGTATAACATTAACAATTATTACGTAAATTCTTACCTGAATATTCGTTTTGCGAACTAACGACTTTAAAATATTCTCTTCTTTTTTTCCTCCGCGACATTTATTCAGTGCAAATGGTGCAAAGTGTAGGCTGTTTATCATTCTACCAACTCGTTTCCTATTTATATATAGTATAATGCATTTTATGGTACCTATGTTACATTTTTGAAATAATAAAGTTGCATTAAAAAGTACACAGTAACTCACCAGGCATTGACGAAGCGAAATAACTAGCAATACCTATAAATATAATTATATCTGACCTTTTATTTATCATTTCGGCCGCCATTAAAATATTCATAGGAATTAAGATGACTACCAACAGAGAAAATGAGTAGAGACGATACAGCAAAGATTCATGCTCTGAGTCAAAATCAATGCCCAATAATTTGAACACTTTTTTCTGAAATCAAAGCATTTCAGTAATTATAAAAATTATAATATTAACGTTAAACTACGTGAACGTAAAAATAATTATCCGGCAGTTCTTCGGCCATTATCTTTTCTTTTAAGCCCATCCTTATTATTATTTGTTTTGTAGCTAAACGAATAGATGACAGATGAGATCGTCTATTTACAGTGTCAAAGGTGACTCTAAACATTTTTATTTTATATCCTTTATTTTGATTGACGTGAGAAAAAGAATATTTAATATGTGAATTGAAAGACAACAGCTGCATTTAGCAGTAATCTGTATACAATAATTGAAAATTGTCAACGTTTAAATTTCCTTGATATACAAATAAATATAATATTAGCCTATTTCTCGCAACTACAATTGATAAATTATTAAGTAGATTAAAATTGTGTAAACTCAAAGTTCCTATAGTCCATCCCAAAATGTATTCATAAGAAAACATGTAAATTGAATTAATCTGTTGAAAAGCACTGAAACCAACTATTAAAGGGTAATTTCCCGTCCGGATATTTCATTGAAAAATTAATTCAATAATTGGTAAATATGGAATCTGTCATTTTTAAAACACTGTATTTTATTTAAATATAATAGTATTATGGAAATAATTGTATTTTGTATTCATAATTAAATATAAAAGTAAAATATTTAAAATACGCAAATAAGTTATTAACACGTTCGTTACCGACATGTAAAAGGATACTGTTTTCCACAGACCAAATATTTTTCCATGTATTATTTAAAATTTTTAAACTGCTTTAGAATTTCTTTATCTCGTTGTTAGTCAAACTCTGAATATTCAGACCAAAATGACTATGTTTGTAAGGATCGTTAACAAGCTTCACCAACACAGAAATGCAATTACAATATTTTCTGTTTTTATTTATTTTCTTTATAATGTCTATATTCTAAGGGCCTATTTAGAAATAATATTAAATAATGGAAAAACAAGTAGGTTTTGGTTTAATAATATAATTATTTTATTTCAAATAGTACATACATAAAAAAATATTGTACAATAGTAAATTACTAACCATGTCTATCTTATTTTTTCATCTAGAATCCACTAAGTTCAGCAGACCAGTTTAATAACTAATCGGAACATAAGTAGGATTATTCACTACATTTCGAGATACTGGGACATTTAATACCGTAAAATACAGACATCTGACCACTCTGTCCCATACACGCCACCGGAGATATAATGCTGATATGCGAATGCTTCAAGAACTGCCATAGTCATTGAAAAAGCATGAACACAATCAGGAAAATATGCACCAAGGAATCGCTACCATCACACCATGACGCGTTAGTCTGTGAATGAAATGGTGTTATTTATTTCCTTTTTCTTTTTAGTATATATATTATTATTTTTTTGTCGGTTTTCAATGTTATTTATTATTGTTCTATTTCTATATTCTGTTATCTAAGTTGTTCCGGCAGGGAAGATAAATTTGATTATATAACAGAACACTAGTCATAACAGATAAAGCAAAAAATAATAGTGTTATGTACTAAGAATGGGGAGAGTTTCAATTTAGAGACATTCGGAATTGGAAATGAGTTAATGTAGGATATTTAAATTTGGACTCTTTGAATTTAAATTTCATGGAAATAAATAAATTAATGAATTAATTAAATTAATTTTCTTGATTTTATGTTAAAACTGAACCAAAGGTCAAAAAAGAAAGAACTGTGATAGAACTAGACAAAAAAATCATATTTACAAGAAAAAGAAGTAAAACTAACGCTTCAAATATCTATTAGCACTACATATAACTGGTACAATATTGATAAGTAATAAATATACAATCTACGATAATATTCATCTCCCTACATCAATACTACAACTATTTATTATTACATATATAACTGGCTCTTCAAATATCTATTGATCTTAAATATCATTGAGTATTCCTTTGGAGAAAATTATTCAATTGATAAGGAATAAATTTGACAATCAACTACATATTCATTTAGTATTTATATATTTTAAATTATCAATTAGATAATTCTTGAGATTGTTTTAACAACATTAAAAACGAAAAAGTTCTTCTCATAATCTGAAAAACAATTTAATTAATAAATGGACTTTCCATGAAAGTACGAAACTAATATTTACACTCATGAATGTGGTCATACTGAGAGGAAATAACTTCCCAGCAGTTATATGTAGAGGTTTTTGGGCACGGAGAATGACCATGATTAAAGATTTAGAGATATTTCCCGGGAGATCGACCCAATCGACTTCTGCTGCAGCTTGCGCAACGCCCAAAGATGCATCACTCACCTCATTACCCCAATAACAATACATAGCTATGTGACATAAGATAATGCAGCTGTAGGTGGCGTTCTGCATGAAAAATATGCTAAAAATGGGAAACTACAAAAGAACAAACTGAGAAATTAGCTCGTACATATTAAGAGTTAATAATACCACAAGACAGCAGTAGAGAACGAAACACAGAATTATAATAAAGGACATCATTAAAATAAGAATAATAACACTGTAAAATTTCTCTATCTCATCGGCTAACTCGAATATTTTCAAATGATGATTTATATTCTCTCGGAAAAGGATGTCCACGTAATGCTCAAACGGTTTGCTCTTATCAATGTCCAATTTTTGCAATTTCTCAGCTCTAATTTTAAGATACCTATAAATAAAGAGGAGTAAATAAATTATGTTACGTTATTGAGCACTATAAGAAAAAAACTTAAATATATTTAACATTCATGAAGATATATTTACCTAAAAACATTGCTCAAAATATCCATTTGTATGCTAATGTGAGCCAAAAGACCAATCATTGTAGAAAATGAATTTCCAATCTGAATAGCATAGATTAACATACTGAAGCATTGGAAAAGTGCGCCATATTCATATATTGGCGAAGAAGAGTAATCGAACCAAGGCATAGTAGGTGCATAAGGCATCACCCATAAAGAACTATCATACCAGTATCTTAATCGGTAATAAAGCATGTTTATTATACCAAAGATGAATGTACCCAAAATGGTTGAATAATATATAATATTCTAAAAGTTACATTTATAGAACATTGCAAATAATTATATAAATTATTACCTGAATATTTGTTTTACGTATCAACGATTTTAACATTTTCTCTTCTTCTTTTCCTCCGCGACATTCATTAAGGGCAAAAGGTGGTAAGTGTAGACTATTTATCATTCTCCCAATTCGTTGCCTATTTATATATAGTATAATACATTTTATGGTACCTATGTTACATTCTTAAAATAATAATTTTGCATTACGAAGTAAGTAATAACTCACCAGGCATTGTCGAAGCGAAATAACTTGCAACACCTACAAATGTAATTATATCTGACCTTTTATTTATCATTTCGGTAGCCATAAAAATATTCATAGGAATACCGAAGACTACCAACAAAGTGAATGAGTAAAGACGATACAACGAAGATTCTTGCTTTGAGTCAAAATCAATGCCAAATATTTTAAACATTTTTTTCTGAAACAAATATAATTAACTAATTGTAATAACTTTACAAAACTTAACTACTTGTAGGTAAAAATAATTATCCGGCAGATCATCAACCATTATCTTTTTCAGTAGGCCCATCTTTATTATTATTCGAAGAACAAATAGATATATTAACAGATCGTTCATATATCTATACAGTAGTTGAAACAATTACTGAAAAATTCATATTTTATATACATTATTTTGATTGACGCAAGAAACGGAATACTTAATATGTTATTGGAAATAAAACAGCTGCATTTAATTTATATACATAATCATTATTTATTGTCAATGTCTAAATATGTTTTATATACATACACGTAAATTATCTGCAATAAAACCGATTTAATCTATCATTAGTTTCTAAATGAAAAAAAAAATTATAAATATTCTAAACTTGAACTTCAAACACCATACAGTTCTAGTAGATGTTCGACTATCAAGTTGTTTTACTATCAATTTTCTTAAACTGCCTTAAAATTGTACTTAACAAAATATTTTAAATATCTATTTTATATGATCATACTAGTAAACAATAAAGCGGGAACATTTAAGTTGAATAATTGAATTAATTTATTGTATAACGAACATAATTCTTGCTGGTAATGTGAAACACTCGTTAAGCGAAGAAGATACTATGGCGAGAAGATGCTTAAGATATAACGTTTAGTCAAATATAAGTATATATACATTGTTAAGGAGCGTGAATTTATTATTTGTAACTAATTGTAAATTATTGGGTTTGAATGGCGGCGGTAGAATGATATAGTTGTGTACGCACGCAAATCAATTATACGTAAATATAGTGTACTAGTTTTACCCTTGTTCTCGCTCTTTCAAGGCCAGCAACTTAATCAATAATTCTATATTCTTTGTCTTCATATTTCGTTTCTAAGATCTTCTCGGACAGTTGTTTATTATTACTTAGAAAACAGATGACTATATTTAATAGTGAATAAATAATGTAAAAATGTGTATGTAACAGCAAACGCTTACTAATCTTTAATGCCATTATTTAATGCTGATATATAATTTTCTAATTAACACATTTTATGCGGGAAAAAAGTAATCGCATATTCAAATATTATTGCTAGAGAGTGAGTGCCGATAAAACTTTTACAAAAAATAGTTACAAGTGCGTAAGGACTGAAAAGACGAATGATGCTTGAACAGAAACACTAATTTTTTGATAAAACAATGACCAGAGACAGATTTTATCAAATATGGAGTACTTGGTACTTCAATGACAATAAAGATATCATTCTCTTCGAAGTTTTTTTGAAGAGCAAATCTAAAACAAATTGCGCGCTTTTCGACGTGTATGGTTCCAAAATCAGCCGCACACTATGTGTTAAAATTTATTTGGTAATATTAAAATATTATATTTGTATCTTTAGAGTTTAATTTTATAACTCCTAATATTTTTTTTCTTTAAATGTTAAATATACATGATTAACGAACCAATCTACCTCTGCTGTAGCTTGTGCAGCATCAAGTGAGGCCACGCTCACCTCATTACCCAATAGCAGTATATACCAACGTGGCATAAGATTATGTAGCTTTAGGTGGCATTTTGCATGAATAAAAGGCTAAAATTGGGAAAGTACAAGGTTCGGTGAAAAATCAATCATTTGAATTATATAATATCATAAAGCACGAGTAGAGAACAAAGCACATGAGTATAATACTGGAAATAATAATGAAGACAATGATAAATAACACTGCACAAATTTTCCATTTCATAAACCAATTTGAAAATTTGCAAATGGTGTGTCAAAGTCTCACGGAAACTGATAACGTAATACTCAACGGTTTGCTAGTATTACTGTCATTTACGTAATTTTTCAGTTCTAAATATTAGATTCCTTAAACATAAAGAGGATCATATAAAATGACGAAAGAGAGAAAACACAAAATTAAATTCCGCATCGAAGCTGACCGCCCTAACTACTCATAAAAGATCAGAAACTGCGAACTAATATCTTTAAATTATCCAGGTGACCAGGAATCCCTCTAGAATTCGACCTACAAACATTAACATTTTTCACCTCTCTCCACATCAAAGACCTGCTGTCGCAATTTGCGCAGGTAAAAACAAGATAGGCCCGCTGCTCCGCTCTGACGGCTCTAGTTGTCATATTACGCATCTGTCTATAGAAGGCAACATCACCAACGGATCCAGTCGACTTACACTTTGACAAGGCCCTGTCCCTAATTCTCATCAACTCCCTGATGTTGTACAGTCCTAAGGAGAGCAAGTATGTCCACAACCTTCATCATCCTCTCAACAAAAAAACGCACCTTCACATTAACGTCCTGGAAATCAAAAATCTCGAACCATTCCACAGCATATAAGTTACTGTAGAAATCATTTGCAGCTATTCCAGCCAGATTTCTACATTTGAACACTCTCTTCTCAGACCTTTCCCTAACAATCGTTAGTTTTACATAGATTAACTTATGATCAGAAACATCGCTTGCATCCACTGTGCCATGACTATGAACACATAGCCCACGACCAATAAAAAATTGATCAAGCAGGGTCTCAGACCCAGGAGTGACACGGGTTAGTTCATTTATTATAGACACGAGCCCACGCTCAAAGGTAACCGAGATCAGGCTGCTCGTCGATGTATCTGCATCATCAAGGAAATTAACATTAAAATCAGCCACACAGATCAGGGAGTCAGTGGAAATCAGAAGACTGGACAGGGTCTCCTCAAAATCCGTGATGAATTGTCGATAACTCGAGCGCGGTGGACGATAAACGACACCAACAACAATTCGCTTCCCACTCACAATCAACTCCACCCACAAGCTCTCAGAATAAACACAGAAGCTAGCCCGAATAATTCTATAACTGTAACATCTCCTCAAACAAAGGGCAACTCCACGACCACCACGATCATGTCTAATCAGATTATAATCAGACATAGCAATCCCCTCAGATGAGACACTCTCATTCAACCAGGTCGCCGACAAAGCCATCACATCATACCCCGAAGAACCCACACTCAGCCCTAAAACATCAAAATTTTAACATAGTGAGAGCACATTCAAGTGGCAGACACTAAACAATTTACTAGTCATGATAGACAGAAAACTGTTCACAAATAATAAGACTAAACAGAAGTCAACAAAAGTACTATTAATTAAAAAAAAATATGCAGACAAAAATATGCAGCAGCAATAAATAATCAAATTACAATTTAAAAAATATTCAGAAAGAAAAATATATATAAAATAAACAAATAAATGAACTGACTAATAGCAATAAAAAATAGTAAATAAGTTAATGGCAGGAGCAAACAGCAGCGACAAACAAAAAAAAGTAACTAATTATCAATATAAAAGAATAATAAAATGTACCTAAACAAATATGAAATAATCCCTAATATATAACAATAATAGAAAACAACAACAATAACCCAATTGTGCACCCAGATAAAAATAAACAAATATGCAGCAAGCGAAATAAAATAATATAACAGACAAAATATAACTGACCAGCCGCGACACACCCAGGCTAAATGTCGTCCTCCAAATCGCTGACAGCATCTACTCTTATATATTTACTCTTCACTCTTACCGCCACTTCAACTTCCCACGTCCAAACATGTTCACGTCCGTATTTTTGAACCGCAAATTTAAACAACTCATGCCTCGTTTTTGTAAGGTCCTCGTGTATCATTAATCAGGTTCCTTTAAATTTTGTGCGTGGCGATCAATTTTTCTTGGTGACGACTGAAATCTTTAAGTCGTTTTTTTTAGATCATTCTCAATCGTCTCCATAATAGATTTCATATGATCAAGAATTTGTATATAATTCGTTTTTAGTACGTCGATACTCATTGTGCAAAAAGTGTTTAATTAATTCAAAGTTTGGATTCTAAATGGTATTATCAAAATTCTAAATTAAGGCCAATGTTTGAAGCATCTTAACTATTGTACTTGCTATTTATACAGTCACGAATGTAATGTTTTTGCAAAAGGAGTGGGGATAAAGAGTAGGGGAATTCAAGGTTTTTTTTTGCTGAAGGTTCGGATCTTTTCTAAGAATTACACCGGAATATCTGAAAATCATTTCTGGCTCAATAAAAGTGACTTCATTGCTGACTATATACATACAGAATATTGATGATATCGTTTCTGTGTGTGAAAAAAATAAATTTCAAAGGCAGTTGATTCTAATAGAAGATTTAGCGTGCGACGTGTCTTCATCGGTATGCGAACCCATATGGACATAATTAATTTCATAACAATACTTATGTTTAACATCTTCATCCATTGAATTGTACTTTTTCCGCTTTTTGCTTTTCTCTTTCTTTGCCTTCTTTTCTTTCTTGACCTTATAAGTTTTCTCCTTTTTCAACTTCTTTTTCTTCTTGACCTCTTCTTCTTGAATCTCTTCTTTTTCTTCTTCTTCAACATCTGAACCATATTTTTTTCTTTTCTCTTTCTTCACCTTCTTTCTTGAGGTGAGTGGCACATCATCATCTTCTTCAGATTCAATTTTTCTTATAGATGATTCAAGGATCATCTTTGAATTGAGATAAATTATCCAAACATTTCAGTTGCAAGCAGCTGAAATGTTTGGATAATTTATCTCAATGACAATGACAATGACATGACATTATCATTTTCTTCTTTCACCTGATAGTCATTTTCTTCTTTAATAACTAATTTTTGACATCATCCTCAACAGAGTCCTCAATTCTTCAGGAAACCTTACCAAGCGTGCATTTAAATGGATCAACTTCGTTTCAATCCACTGTGCCGAGATTGAATCATATGAGCCATGAAAACGCCAAAAATTCAATCTTCCGCTTAAAGACTGCAATCTCCTCGTTCCAGTCGTATGACACCGCCGTTATGGGACTTAGTACCTCCCCAGTTTCTTGCAATAGAAGAGGCGCAAGTCTACTTTTCAACTGATTGTGCATTCATCTTTCAAGAGTCTTTATACATCCATGTTTATATTTTAAATTTCTATCAAAACTAAACCAAAATGAAAATAAACTCTTGTAAAAAGAAAACGTCTCCAAATTTGAATAAACTGAATTGAAACTGATAAGCAATAACAAAAAAATGAATGACTATCGTTCTGAATAAACCGTACCAACAAAAAAATAAACTTCTCAAAAATCATACCTTTTAATTACAATTTAACTATTCTTCCACACGTCGCCCCTGTTGGTCGCCAATTGTAACACGTGGGTGCTTCGTGTACGAAAAAAAAATATACAAAATCTTCTACATCGGCTGGGCGTGAGTCCGTCATTTGTGAAGGTTCAGGGTGCCACTTCCTTTTTCTGAGAGGAAGAACTCTTATAAATGCTTTCTAAGATCAACACACTTCTTCTCCGACGATGGGCTATGGCTCTTCTACAGCACCAACAGCGTCCTCTTGTAGCACACAAATATATATTAAATATCTTCAACTGGAGACCTCGACCGTCTTCCTTCGTGATTTTGAAGCATAGTTGCACCGTGGAGTGTATTTGCTGCGTTGTCTATTTTACCACGTTACAATTTTTATTTTTCAGTAAACAACAACAATGAATATAATTGTAAATAATTGATTAGGAGATTGGAAGCTGTTATTAATGTACATACAAAATAATTTTAAATTGTAAATATTTATGTGTGTTTAATCTTAAGATTTATAGTCTTTCATAGAATTTGTCCTGTTTAGTCTTAGTATATGTATCCTTTAAAACAATTGTTTGGTAATAATTTTACCGTGTTACAATTAAGTAAAGAACCTCATTATTATATATGTTTTAAAGTTATTGTAACATTATTATTTATTCACCCCCAATAGTTTCACATTCTTCAAAACTATGAAGTTACGGTGTACATTTACCCGAAAATTTATACCTCGTTTAACGAGTTTAATCCGTTCCAAAATTTCCGGATTTTTACACATAATATGTGTATACAAGTCTCAAAAATAAGCGCGGCGCGCAATCTGAGACTTCTCTTCTCATCTTCACTCATCATGCAAAACGTCGCTCGTTAAGCGAGACACTTTTCTTACAATTAATTTTGTTCGTTGGAGGTTCCAGTGTACATAAATTTCTTGAAATACCGGTTTTCATAAAGATTTTACTAAAACAACGTTAATTTATAGATAACAAATATTTTTTACATTTATTTTTAATAATAATTATATTTATTGCAAGAAACATAATAAATACTTAACAATATAACATAATATGAAAAATAAAACTAAACTTTAATTTTATTTTGCTCAATTCTGATTTACAAGTTTCTTTACAATTTTTCTAAGCGCACTGTACTGATTTTCTGTTTGATCTAGGCCGCACTTTGCAAGGTATTGTTGTACTGACTTAACGACCTATCAACGACCACTCGCTCTTACAATCAATCGATTTCGACCTGCAATTCGAGAATCCCGAGTGTCGGTGTATATTTTTTATAATCTCACAACGATCCTCAGTGTAAACTCCTTGCTTATCGACCAATTAGCTTAACGGTCGGTTGTAAAGTGAGGAGTACCTGTATTATTATAAATCAATCATGATCGCTTTGAATGAATTTACTATAATTGTCAGTATTATAAATGTTCACGATGTAAGCTTAATTACATATATTTTCGCATTCAATTATTAATATCTTTAATGTATGCAAACTGTAAGAGAAGTAATATGTAAAAAGCTTATATTTCAGGAAGATATAGAAATATATCTTTACAACAATAATAGTAATATAGACAGATTAATCTATTTAAAATACATGAAAACAACATTAATAAAATATCACGTCAATTCAAGTCTTTAATTTGTAACACTCTATCATTAGCCAAGTACATTGGAACCTCGAGCATAATCTGTTCCAGAATATTACTCGTAATTGAGAAATAATTTTTCTGCAGATTCACCAAGTGAGCTTTTTAAGATTCTGAAATGCACAAAATGAACAAATGAACAAAATTATTAAGCTAAGTTTTAATATTTAAAGTAATTAATTAAACAGTCTCAAACACTTCAGTAAATATATTAATATAATTGATGTATACTTTTCAAATTTCTTAAAGAATTTTGCTTAATTAAAGTAATTGTGTTTATTCGAAAAATGGTCGAGCTTAATCAGAGAGCGAATAAATATGATAGAAAATCCCCGTTCGGAATCCTCGGGTCGTGACAATATTCACGAAGTGACCGAAGGCATTTCCGTGCCCAAATTAAATTGCTTTCCTTTCCTCTTAATCTTGCATTCAGTTATGATTATACCAAAACAATGTATGCGAATTCGTTATATTGGGTTTAAATTGACAAATTTCTATACACATTTTCAGCGATGATTTTTTTTAATAAAATGTTGTTTGTGTTTTAATTTTCTTGTTGTGATTATTAAAATTATTGGGGCATACATAATGAGAAAATTACAAAAAAGTAAAACTAGAATATAAGAAAAACAAAAAATGTAAAAAGTAATTTCAATCTCTATGAACCCAAAATTATCTCGCAAATCACCAATGACATGAGACAACTCGGCGACATATTCTCATTTTTTTAAGAAACTTACAATAATTATTATTGCAACAATACAAACATACATAATTTAACATTTAAGTACTGTATTGAATTTTTGGAAAATTTGACCATTCGCGATATGAAGAAATTTAGTCACATTTCAAGTAAAAAACTTACTTTAAAAAACAGGTTATTGAAAATCAGGAAGGAATTAAGTCTTATTCTTAATTGGTAAAGAAGATGAAATAGAGATTGTAAATTTTATTTTGTTGTAGATTTATGTAATATTCTAAAAAAAAATAAGTTTTTTTTATATTTTTTTTTTTTGGAGATCTTAATTTCACATTTTTTTATTTTGTATTTTTTTGTGAAAATTCGAAAACCGGTTTAAACCGTAGAAAAGTTGAGATCACCCATTTTTTTTAAAGTTGGTTTTCTATAAATCCCATTATAATTAAAGTATTGTATGTTTTTTGTTTGTTATTTGTCTCATTTTTTTGTTCATACTACATCTCATCAATCAACGAGGCGCTCTCATCAATCAACATCTAGGCAACCAATGTTGGGGTGTATATATAGTTTACACATATTATATAGCAGGGTTAGCCAACTTTTGTGAACATATGATCTACCCTTTATCTTAAAAATGTGTCGCGATCGACTTGTTGTGATAGGCGTAGTCTAAATGGGGGGAGGAGGTGTGAAATACATGCTAAGTCTACTTATGTAAAAAAATATAAATATTTAGTATCGATTTCGCGATCGATCGGTTGATCCCGATCGACTTGTTGGCTACCCTTGCTCTACAGGATTCAATACCTTTGAGGTAATTTCAGTTTTTAAATTTTGAAATTCAAGTAGAATAAATCAAAATATTTGTTATAAATACGGATGCGGTATTGGTGATTACGAGTCTTTTGCTCGTCAATCTTCTTCATATGAAGGAACTGGTGCAGCAATTCCATCAGCGGAAAAAAACACCGTAAAATAAACTAGTCTTGGAATTGCTGAAGTATTTCAATAACAAAATTCGTATTCAATTTCGTAAGTTCATCAATCATTTTGAGCTAAAACATTTATTAAAATATACCTTATTATAGTATATAATTCATATCCAAATGCACGGTCATTAGTTATAATTTTACTTTACTATAGAAATAATTGTAAATACAAAACAAGTGCGATCTAACAAGGATATTTATTGAAAGTAGATAGTATTTACAGCAAAAATTGAATATTCTAAACCATTTCAATTCTTATGAAAAACACAAAATATTCTTGGAAATAATAAAAAGAGAAACTGCGGATGAATTACCGTTTTCCCTTTACCAAATGAATAAATAATACATAAAATGCTAAAGCGTATATGATTTAGTTCATGTGTAATTCAGTGTATCGGATTGTGCACGGAAATCTGCCTGTTAAACTTTCATAAAGACTTCAATAATCAAATTATAGAGTAGTTCGTGCGAGGCGTTTAGGGAACACCCCTACACCCCCTAACGACGGTAGCCACAAATCAATCCAATGTAAATACAGTGAGCGTTCGGAAACGTTTTCGCCCTTATGCCTCGCACGTTTGAGGCCATTACAATTATTAATTATTCAGGATCTCGTGATGGCGATCTTGATTTTTCTTTCTCTACGACGCGTGTCATTTGTTTAACGCCCCTAACTCGACGGATAGGTTCCAACTCGAAACTGTACATTTCCATATTCAGTTCCAATCGCGATGGGTTCGAAGACGTCCACTTGGATTCTAATTATCATTTCGCTAATGAAAATTGTTTGCGGTCAAGATAAATTCATCAAATTCAGTAAGTTTTTACCATCAAGCAGATTTCCTATATTTGGACAAATTGTTTTAAAAACAATCATATTAAGTCATATTAAGAAAATCTACTATATTAATATTTGGTTATTTACTAGCTATTCTAACAATTCTACTGTAATTGTCACCCATCAAGTATATCCAGAGTTTTGCCGTGTTTAACTTATTTAATATAGTCGTCAAATTTAAAAATAACTACAATATTTATCTACAAAAGACATTTATGATTTTATCCATGACTTATTGTTATAATTAACGGATTCGTATTAAAAATGTGATTATTTTCTTAAGAGTAAGTAGTTCCTTAAACTTTATTTCAAGTTTTTGAAAAATTGTTGTTTTATTATACAATAATTTAAGTTAAACCATTCATAAATTAAGTACATAATTTCTTATTACGGTTATTATCTTATCTTATTAAGTGACATAATATTTTCTAAATACATAACATAAATTTTAGAATTACATAAAATGATATTTAAAAAAACATCACAAAAATCTAATTATCATTACATAAAAGTGACAATTTTAATTGTTTTAATTGTATACTTTGTACACTTGCACTAAATTTTAATAAAGATTAAATATAATCGCGTAATAATTAGGTTATTATGATATGTTTCAAACAAGTACTATTTGCTGTTAAGAGTTTTACTTATTGTTCAGGTCTGTAAATTAGAAAACATAAAATTATTATTTTTGGTGATTGCAGCTACCAAAAAAAAACTATAATTTATTTCCAAATAGAAATAATACTTAGGAAACATTTCAATTAAAGGATGTAATGTATTTAATGAGTTTTTCTTTACATATGGCTTATTCTTAAATATTTTGGTGAGAAATTTATTCAAAAACGGTTCAATTTACAAATATATTAACTTATTTTCCAATTTCCAACCAATATCACAATCATCACAAATATCGTCAGTGCGAGTCGCTTACATAACTCTCCTTTGTGGTCAATTGGGAAATTCTTATGCAATTGCTATACAATAATTACTTCTAATGACGGTAATTTACAGCATACATTTGTTCGGTGTATTATTTCGTTTCAATCAATCAATTTGCGAATCTTTTATATGGACCTTTGCTGCTCATTAACTCCAGTTCGTCTATGATGTAATCTTTCCTCCGCTTCCACACGGCGAATTTATAGACTAAAATACAAAATACTGAGAAACAAATTATGAATGTTACTATTATCATAGCAATCGTGGTTCCGCTCAACGAAATGTAGTTCTTCTCATGGGAAATATTATACAATTCATTCAGCATTTTCGTGTTGTTCAAAACAACCCCAATAGTATCTTGCAAAGAGGATATCTTATCATCAGTTTCTTTACAGTAAATCCCAGCCACGTTTTCTTTATCATATTGAAAGTCTTCATTAATTGTATATTTGATGTCGTTATCCCTGAAGTACCTAATCATTCCAGCGATGAAATCACAAGTCAACAGATTGTTCTTAACACTGAGTACATCCAAATTGGGTAGTTCACTGATGATCGAGCTGTAATCTACATTTTCAAGAAGATTTCCTTCCAAGACTAGGACGTGCAGATTCTCCAAAGGTTCCAAAACCTTGTAATCCAAAACTTTCAATTTGTTATAACTTATATTCAGAATCTCCAAGTTCTCCAAGTTACCAAAAATACTTCCATTCAAATAACCCAACTGATTGAACGACATGTCTAAAGTGTGCAAATTCTTTAAGTTTTTAAAAGTATCTTCACTCAAAACACTGAGATTATTATGCGAAAAATTGAGTACGTTCAGGTGAGAGTCAGTCATAAAATTTAATGAAATATTATTGAATTTATTGTTAGACAAATTCAGTTCTCGCAATGAGTGTAAATTTTTAAAAGTATTATTGTCAACTTTCATTATCTTATTCTGAGATAAATCAATACTCTTCAGACTAGTTAGTAGCTTCAGTTTATCTCCAAACACATAGAACTGATTTAAACGTAAATCTAGCACTTCCAAAGAAGGTATATTTAGGTGAATGAATCCTAACCTATTGTGACCCAGCATCAAATTCGTGATTTTCTTGTTGTTCGTGAAGGTTTCTTTATCAATAAACTCAATGGAATTATTTCTCAAGTTTAAAAATGTCAGGTTTATAAGTTCGCTAAAGTTTTTGCTACCTAAATTTATCAATCTGTTCCCTTCCAAGTCGAGTTTCAGCAAGTTAGTTGTATTCAAAATGCCAATTTTTGAAATAAAGTTGAACCTCAAATGGATTTCGCTCAAACGAATGCTGGAGATGTGATCTAAAACACTGAGATAATTGTTATCCAATTTGAGTTTTTCTAGATTAACTAAACAAGAGAACGAATTGTTTTGTAAGCTCGTCAAAGCGTTATTCGATAAATCCAATTGTTGCAGACTCTCCAATTCGCAGATGTTCAATCCTGTCAGATCGGTTAAGCTGTTATGACTCAAGTTCAAAGCCTCCATAGCTAATAAATCTCTGAAAGTACCATCAGCAAAACCGGTTAAATAATTGAACTGCAAGTTTAAGTTTTTAAGAGTAACCAGTCCATCGAGGAGGTTCAGCTCTAAAGCCTTCAATTTATTATGCGTTAAACTCAAGGTTTCCAGTTGAGATAGATACTCGAAATTCGTGCTGTTTTCGAACGTGATGTGGGAGTTGGTGATATTCAATTCACGAATGCGTTTGATGTTTTTGAAGAGTGTCGGGTTTAACTTAACGTTGGATTCGGTTATTGTGAGCATGATTTCGTTATAGACGGAAGTTTCGTACAGTTCCTGGTGATTGTTATGGTCGCAGAAGATCTCATATCCGTATCTGTAGACATGATGGTAGAACAGTTCCTTCCTGCATCCAATCGCGTGAAGATGTAGCAGGTTTATGGAAAGCAGGAATAGCGCCCATCTCATCTTGAACTAAAACAAAATAAAATATATTAGTAAAAGATTTAAAGAAAATTTACTAAAATACAATAGTTTTAAATTATTTGGAACCAGCAGATATAGCACCAAGTAGACACACGAACTACAAATTCAAAAGAAACGTAAAGTGGTCGTCGCTCGCTTATATTTATGTAATTGTCGGTAATTATACGTTTTTTTAGCGTGACGCTTAAGTGATTATTCATAATTTAAGCAGATTCTCGATAGTATTCGTAGCGCTAACAATTATGGAAATGGTAATAGCAGAAGTAGGAAGTTTGTTATTAACGTTTTTTCAAACAACGTAGTAATATATAAAAAATAGATAAATAAATTGAAACACAACTTTTTATTTTAGAAAATTTACTGCGAATAATTAATGAGGTATTTTGCTTAAACCTATCCTAATAAATTATATTTTGTTATGCAACTCAATTAGCACGCAAAATATTATGGGGAATTTCGTAAGAATGCAATAATCAGAGCGATTAAATTAAAAATAACATGCATGAATAATGTTAAAATTAATTAAAGAAACCGCAAATTAAATTTACAGATAATTAATGAGGTAATTATAATAAACATATTTATAACAAAGAAATGAAAACATAAAAAGGGGAAAACAATAATTGTGATCTAAGACTAAGTTCTATTCCTATTTTATTGTTTTGTATCTTGTGATTTTTTATTACTTGTTATTACGTTTACATAATGAAAATACAGTGGAATCTCGCTTAATGAGCACCTCACATAACGAGCATTTCGTTTAAGCGAGAAAAATGAATCGCTTAACGAACGATGTTTCGCATAACGAGAGACGATGAGAAAAGAAGTCCCTTTTACAACATTTTTAAAACTTGTGTACACATATTATCTGTAATATGTTTTACTATATGAGTAAAAATCCGGAAATTTTGGAACGGATTAAACGAGGTTCCACTGTACATATTTTCCATACAAATGTTATGTTTTACAAGAAGTTAACATAGATGATGAAATACTTAAAATTGCATCAACTTTGAATCGAAACGTTATTACATATTCATAAAAAAGGTGATAAATGTAAATAATCCTTGTATTTTCATATAAATAATTAAATAAATGCACTTAGTTGTATGTAAATAAAAGTTGATAGAATTATGTAAATATATGCATTCATAACTTGATACATCAAAACAAATAAAATTCAATTTGGGACTTTACTTAATTTTATTCTGGTAAATAAATCATTAACATTATACTTTACTAAATGTGGTTTTGGAATTTCCGAAACACCCAAGATTAAACATAAATAATTAAGCGAGACAAAGACGACGACACTTTAGTAAAATGGTTTATTATTTATTTAAATATCAGGAAATTAAAAAACAAAAACAAAATGTAAACCAATTATTAATGAACAAATAATTTAAGAATTAAATATTTCTAAATACGTTAATGGATATATATACGAGTCAAAGTACAAAAAAAGCTGATTATAGTAAAGATAAATCATTTTACAAAGAACTTTATTTGCTATACAACAGATCAGAGGTGGCAAAAACTTCATTTCAATAGATCACATTTTAAGTAGAATACTCGATCGCAATCAGTTTATATAGGAAATAATCGATCACAATAACGAACAAGTTTGCCTGCTATAAATAATTCAACAAGGTTTTTTCCAAAGATTTAAATGTTAGTTCCAAAAATGTTTACTTAAAACGATTATTTTCTAATTAATAAAAATATATCAGAAAAACACCAGTGTTGAATTAATATTTATAACAATGTAATTGAAATTAGAAATAATTATATAGTTGTAATAATAGAATAGAATCATTTTTAATGAAAATAATATGTATGATAATATATTCAAAATGTGCACATTTAGTAGCTTAGCCTAATTTATATCGTAACGGCTATTCTAATAAAGTAATGATAATGTTTATTGTTTGGTTTTTAATTGAGTATAATGAGCTTTGTATGTTAAATACGACCCTGATGGTAAACATTTGTTATTTTCTATTTACTCAGATATTGGTCTATTTATGTATAATAAGAACTTACATTCGAAATTTTTATAAATATTTTGAAGCGAAAATAGAACATTTATATATATATAGAAGTAAAAATGACCTTGTTTATAAATATATTAATTACTA
This sequence comes from Nicrophorus vespilloides, assembly GCF_001412225.1. Lineage (NCBI taxonomy): Eukaryota > Metazoa > Arthropoda > Insecta > Coleoptera > Silphidae > Nicrophorus > Nicrophorus vespilloides. The sequence continues at coordinate 40,021 of NW_017100022.1, read as the reverse complement.
TATTTATCAATTAGTTAGGTTGCTTTCATTCTAACACAAAGTAAATGAGGTTAAGAAGTTGTTTAAATAATATTTAAAGACTAATATAATTTAATATGTTTAAATAAAATAATAATTGCGTCAATTATGACCAAAAGACTATAGACCAGTGGTTTCCAAACTTGATGTTATTACGCTTCCCTTAAAAATATTTAATCATTTGGCGCTTCCCCTATACAATTCATAAAATTCATTTGGAAATTTGCTTAGATCAGTCCGCACCTCCCTAGGGAAATTTAATTAATAAAAATAATTAATTTTATGGCTGAAAGACTGCAGTCAGTAATTAAATTAAATTACGTTATGAATTTTCTTACTATAAATTAAGTATATACTGTTGTATATTTTAATGAAGATCCCATATAAAATACAAACGAAATGCATATAACTATTACAGTTGTTATTTTTCCTTCGATAATTCATTAATATGGAAAACTTGTTTACGAACTTGAAACTACGACTCCGAGTTCTTTTCAGTCAATAAAAAAACACGATTGTAATTTATACAACCGCAAGCACATTCAAAACATGCAGGGATTTTTTTATTAATAATTTTGAAGATTATAAAGTGCAATCAAGGAAGATTTCGAGGATTTAAAAGAAAACATTCATTAACCAACGTTCCTGGTTTCACAAATAAACAAATCATTACAATTATAAAATCACTATATTTCGCGCATTAAATACATGTTTTTATAATTTATTATATAATTAATTCGTGCATTTATACGTTCAAAAGTAATAATGTTATTTATGAAAAAACACAAATTTCTTTTGGTTAACAAAGACGTCAATTTAATTCTCATAAGTAATTTGATTTATATAGTTTTCAGAGAAATATTTTTTTTGTTTGATTAACGTGTTCATGTAAAAATTAATTGGATCGCGAATCGTGTTTTGTTCAATTATTAGAAAATATAATTATTTTTGGTATTTTTTTTCTAATTAAATTTGTCTTATACATGTTCTTATTGGTTATGTACACGAAATCCTTCAATAGTCTTGTGAATGTTGTGTTATGTGAATGTGATTTGCTTAAATGCTACTAAACGTTTCCGTTCTACTTTTCACGTGTTAGCAAAACGTGCCCATTAAAATACTATCCTTGATAGATGCTGCTTAACTTTTATAAAACTTATTCTATAGCGAAGTTGTAGATAATATTACGCAACATGCATATACTTCTTATTAGGGTGGTTCTAAGATATTTGGTACTCGTAGTGTACTAACAATAATGCGCTCCTCTTCAAGCAAAATAACCCTGCAGAGAATATAGTTATTCAAAACTAAAATGTTCATTTTACAATGAAGAACTTTTAACTGGCAGATAACTTTTCCAGCAATAATAAATATGCTTTGTTATACTTAATTTCCACTAACCTTATACGATAGACCGAAACAAAAATACGAAAACAATAATTATGTAAATTACTTTGACTCAGAATTGAAAATAACAATATGAAGTAGATGATCAATTTAAAAAAATTTCCATGCACTTATTAATGTAAACAATAAACAATCATCAAAATATTTCTTTACACTACTTATATCTAAATGCATTCTTTAATAAATAATTAGTGTTTTTGAAGTTATAGTTAGAGATATGCGTGTATTTAAGAAATGCAATGATAAGAACATGATTCATTCTTACATAATTAATAATACTCATATTACTTACGTAATTAATAATACTCATATTTTCTTCACTGTAATTTACAGGTTTAATTAAAACTGAATTTTCGCAAACCACTCTGTCCCTGGTATTGTTTTTTTTCACATTGTTTTTTTATAATATTAGTTTTAGAACGTTCGTACCGAACGAACTTGATAAAATGAAATTATTTTCCTGGACGTAATACGAGCACTTTCAAATCGCAATTATCAACGCAAGGCTCAAAACTATTTCAAATACATGGTAGGAAGGAGCGGAAAAAAAATGCATCCCGAGCGGACCAGAAAAGGATGGAGAATTGTGTACAAAAACGGTTACCGGCCCGTGGAGAGAAAGGCTAGAAAATGTCTGCGGAAATTCGATTTCAAAAGAAAAATTAATCAAAAAAAGGAACGAAAGCAGTTCCAAAATGGCTTTTCAAATTCCTGAACGGATAACTTTCCAACAACGTAACTTTCTCAATGAAAAACTTCCTCGACGCATTTATTTTTTGAAATTTTAATTCTAACTGGTTACGATTTTTTTCTCTTATTTAATTGGAGAATGAAGGAGAGGGAAGTAAACAATTATAATCGATTTCCTACATGTGATAACTGTGTTTGTCTCAATGTACTTACGTGTTGAATGGGCTCTAGCAGAGGCTGTTTGTTCTGCAAGGCGATGAAGAAGAAGACAGGACAGTGGTTTCCACTGATTCCGATAAAGTCGGAACAATAAAAGCAAAAAAAAGATGATCACTTTTGAACCTGTTGGAAGTGTGTATTTGTAGACCTTCGTCATCCAAACACACGTACAGGTGTAGTAGAAGAGTTGCAGAAGAAGAAGAGGAGGAGGCTAAGCCTTTTATTTTGCCTGAGCCGGTCTTGAATGCGTGCAAGCACTTGGGTATATATGTGTGTGTATGTTCGAGTTTAGCAAACAACAAAATCCAGACCAGACATCTATACAGAGGTATTAATGGACGACGGTTCGTCAATCTTTATCGCCGCACAAATAACGTACCTATAATATATGGCGATAGCCTAAATACTATTATTTGCAATTGCGTGAATAGAAAAAAAACCTAATCGAAATACAATAGAATGCGACATTTTTACACGAAAGCAAATATCCAACGAATATGCAATAAATTATGTAGAAGACGCTTTAACTATAAACCGAAACATTTGAAATATGCAGAATAAAAAAAGAATAGAAACCGTGAATGTATGTAATAATAAAAAATAAACAACTTTGAAAGCATTATATTTATACGTAAAAATACTTTACACGTTTATGTTTTAATAAAAGTTGCTTTTGATTTACGAACTCGTCAATATCATTCGTACTTTGAGCATTTACATCTTTGTCTGGTCAATTATTTTATTACTTTAATTTATTTGCTGGAGTTATTCCGATGCGAAATGTGATGGAATGGAAAATTTATACACGAAAACCATCAAAAGTTGACGAACACAGCAATACACGCATTTGATATATACTGAAATATACACAAAACATTATTGTTTAATAAATAATTATGAAATATGCTGAAACATTGTAAATATGCAGAATAGAAATAGTTACTGCTTGTAATAATAAAAACAACTTTGAATCCATCACATTAATTCATTAACTCTCTAGAAAAATACGTTACATTTTCTGAAGTAAATATATTATTCTTGCAGAACAGATCAATAATATATTTAGTATGAATAAAAGTTACTTTGTTTTGTAAAATTGTTAATATCATTCATATAATTGTTTTGATTTTAATCGTTGTTTTATTTTATATTTTTAATTTAATTGCTGGAATTGTCCTACCACGCAATGGAAATCCACATTTTAAGCGATAAAATTAAAATACATAACATGCAAGATAAACGACTTTGGTATTCACTAAAACACTCCAATGTTGCACATTTTTAAAATAAATATGAAATATACCTGAACATTTAAAATATACAAAATGTATAACAAAAATAACTATTTAATGTATTAGTGTCCACAACAATACGTCAGAACGTAATATATATATATTATTTTTTTCAGGACAAATCAATAACATATTTATGTATTAATAAAAGTTTATTTTTGAAGTCGTCAATATCATTCGTGTAGGATTAGAATTTACTACGATGTCTGGTTAATTATTTTACAACTTAAATTCTATTGATTGCCTCCATATAAAACGCAATGGAATACTACATTTTTACACAAGAACCGACAAAAAGGAAATGACAAATGTGCATGTACATTTGAAATATGCAGAAAGTAGAATAAGAATAAATATTTTTTTTACATAAAGCATTATCAATCTTCAGAGCTTGTTACTCTTAAGATTAAAATATCAAAGTGGCTTGCATATGAAAAGTGAAGAAACAAAAAGTTTACCGTAGTACTTCGCATAGTGCGGATAATCGGTTACATCAATATCTCCGACAGAGACTCGTCTATATAAAGGTAAAAGAAGATTATAATGTATAAAAAATAATTTTCTGCGCTAATTTTTTAATATCCAAGATATTAGTTGGAAATTTTCTTTTTCTCTTCAATTATAATTTATCAAATATATTTTGCGAAAAGTATATCTCGGGGCCCCCATACTCTTAATGCTTAATCCGCCACTGATATAGAAACGTCATTTGGCCTTTTATATAATAATACAGTCAATTAACTACATATACATAAACATAAACATTTGTTTATTAGTTTACGAGATTAATTTTCTATGTTCTTATGCTGTATACAAATTTAAAGTGTTTTTTTCCAATGAACTTTATTTATGGTCTTCAAGGAAAACGGAAACAATAGGTAAACGACTATAGAAAAACAATTGAATGGTTATAATTGACAGATAAAAATAATTATAGATATTATTATCTACTAGAACTTGTTACAAAATGTTGCAATAGTTGTTTTTTTATAAATTAATTTTTAACTATTTGGCATTAATTTAGTTGTGTTAACTATTTTTTGCAACTAAGCAAGGTTCCACTTAAAAAAAACATAGCAATTCACGTGTATATCCTTACAAATCCATCAAATCAAGTTATTGTTTACTATATACAGATTTTCTTTTAGTACATAATAATTCAATTAAAAAATAGAAATGCTACTTTCAAAAACCATTTGTATTTTTAACTAACTAATTACATTTTTTTTTATATAATTACTATAAATAAAAAATAAAACTTAACTGAAGATTGTAAATTTGAATGTAAATGTTTTAGGAATGCGCCTGATAATAATATTCCATTTATGAATTTTCGCAATATTCGCACATAAAAACATATTTATTTGCAACTTCTTATCAAACTAGGCCGCATTTTGTATTCTAAGCAATTAAATAAATTGGTAAGCCAAAAAGATTAATTGTTTTAGAATTCTATTTTCTGCATAATAACTTCATTATCTAGACATATAGTAATTTCAATGTTTGTTGACTGATATGATACAATAACAAAATAATTATTCTAACTATTCTCAATGTAATAATCCATGCAATTTCTTAAACTAATGATGAATTGTTCTCAGTAAATTGGTAGTTTATAATTATAGGTTTATTTATAGCGTAATAAGTGAAGTCATAACAGTGGCGGAGTAAGCACTTAAGAGGCCCCAGTTGCAATTTAATTATGATGCCTTTTAACAATTCAAATATCAACATAGTTAATAATAAGTATTGGTTTTTTGAAGGACCGCATTAATGTTCTCGTGTGCTCATCTTAAAATATGAGGATCCCTTTCTATGAGGCCGCAACCGAGCGCGACTGAATCATAAGATATATAGCAATAATGGGTCTATATCGCAAGCCCGACAACCAAAAGATCATCTATTGAAATACGGACGTTCGAAATCCCGGCTGTATTAAAATCCCGACGCTTGAAATCCCGATTATGTCAAAATCCCGACTACCATAACCCGACAATCAAAATCCCGACTATATCAAAATCCCGACTACCATAAAAATGTTATTGTAGAAATTTATAAAAATAAAAGACACTGTCGGGATTTCGATATAGTCTGGATTTCGAACATCGGGATTTTGAGCCAGCCGGGATTTCGAACGTCGGGATTTCGATACACTCGGGATTTCAAACGTCGGGATTTCGATAGACGGGATTTCGGTTGTCGAGCTTGCGATTGCCACCGAGCAATAATACTTTGCTGTTAATCGGCTCCGCCAAGTTGCAGAACTAATCGAGGAACTAAATACATTCTAAGAATAACCGTACTAAAAGAGGTATGACTGTATAGAGGGAAAATTTTATCTAGTATTTTTTTAGAAAGCAGAAGGACCTATGGTCAATAGATGAATTTTAACTTTGCAGCAGTTAATTTTTTGTTTCATTACTATGGTATTAAAATGTTTTTAAATGTTTTTAATTGAAGATGTTATTATTTGACTCAATTAGTGAATTGTAGTGAATACGGACTGATCGAAGTCTATGCGAGGTTAATTTCACTAATCGTGAAAAAATCCAAAATTTCATATTTCCTAATGCCAACATGTTATTATTTATTTTTCAGTTTTAATAAAAGACTTGGGGCAAGAGGAATACACGCAATACATCGAGGATAGTCTTAAGTCTAATAATGTGGACAATAAATATGATTTGATTGTGTTAACTTTGGATGAAAATGCAGCATTTGAACAACGTAAATAATTAATTTAAGTACATTAATAATCTATTTAATAATGTGGTATAGTTTGCAGTGGCTTCTCGCAAGGAGGAACCATTATTCTGGATATTTCCATAACCGGTTACGAAGTTATAAAGGATATAGCAGACGAAATGAATGTTCCGTATGTCAAATTAGATCTGTCAATTAGTCCTATTTTGAGACTCCTGGATAAATACCTTGATGCTAGAAATTCTACCGATGTCGCATTGGTTTTCGAAGATCCTAAAGGTAGATATAGTAGATAAAATAATTGCTTATTATTAGTTTATTTCTTTGTAACTAGCTAAAATATTTTAAGTGTTAATGACAGACTAGTTGATTTTAAACTGATTTTCAGATGTTGACCAAGCTCTTTATTATTGGATCGATACAACACGCCTACGGATGGTTATCACTGAACAACTGGACCCAATTTCAGCTAAAAGACTACGAGACATGAGACCTAGTCCCAACAACTTGGCACTCTTAGCTTCGTCGGAGAACATGATGACTCTATATAATCAAGTATTATTATCATAAAAGATAAAGTTCCAAAAAAATCTAAACATTTGCTATGTTACAGTTAGAAAAGGAAAATCTGTTAAAGCTAGCTGAGCGCTGGAATCTGGTGATCACTGACTTCCAAAGGGATCGATTGGTCAATAAATTTATTCCATTCATCAACCTAATTTCACTCGATAAGTCCATGTGCTGCGGCTTGATAAAAACACACAATTGCGCTTGCAAGAGCTTCAATGATGCAGTAAAAAATTTAGTTACGGTTACGATTCAGTTGCTTTCCACTGTCCTCAACCGCATGTCTAAAACCGATTTAGAGATTTCCATTTCCTGCAATGAAACATTATACGACAGAGATGTAAGGGGAAGAATTGAGAGATCCTTGAACCAATTGATCATGGATGAGGAATTTATCAATTACGATCAATCGGTTATTGGTATGAGGACAAAAGGCTTTATAGAAATTGTAGATAGTAATAGTATACCAGTTGTGGTTGCCAAATATTTAGAAGGCGATTCCTTAGAGATCTTGATTGAAGATAAAATAAAGCAAGTTAAACCGTTCTACAGGATTGGAACCACTTATGTAATACATTGAAATATTATCTCTTCAGTTACTAATTTTTCATATATTCAAGGCTATGCCCTGGAGTTTCCCGGAAATTGATCCCGAAACCGGACTCGAACGTTGGACTGGTTATTGCTTGGACTTTGCTAAAAAACTTTCAGAAGTCATGAACTTTGATTACGAAATTGTCATCCCGAAGAAAGGAACGTTCGGAGAAAAAGACGAATTTGGTAATTGGAATGGAGTTATTGGCGACATTGTCAGAGGAGTGAGAATAGTTGAAAAAGAAAAAAGTAGCAAAATTTCAATGTCGTTTTTTAGGAAACTGATATGGCTATAGCGGCTTTAACAATGACCGCAGATCGCGAAGAAGTCGTTGATTTCATTGCTCCTTACTTTGAACAAGTCGGAATTACTATTGGTATAACTTTATCATATTATTTATATATATATCGTTTAATTGTTTAATTTATTAGTAATGAGAAAACCGGTGAGAAAAACATCGCTATTTAAGTTTATGACCGTGTTGAAATTAGAAGTTTGGTTGAGCATTGTGGGAGCGTTGGTGGTGACTGGTTTCATGGTTTGGTTTTTGGATAAATACTCTCCCTATAGTTCAAGAAATAACAAAGCCGCTTATCCTTATCCTTGCAGGTATATATTGAAAATATATTGTGAAAATACTGTGTTATTCAAATAATATTGTGTTTTTTTTATAAAAAAATGTTTTAAGACAATTCAATCTAAAAGAAAGCTTTTGGTTTGCCTTAACTTCATTCACACCTCAAGGAGGAGGAGAGGCTCCAAAAGCTTTATCAGGACGTACTTTGGTAGCATCATATTGGTTGTTTGTGGTTTTGATGTTAGCCACATTTACAGCTAATTTGGCGGCGTTTCTTACGGTTGAGAGGATGCAGGTTAATTCAAATACAAACTGTAAATGTATCAAATAATACGAATAAATTTCCAGACGCCGGTGCAATCTTTGGAACAACTTGCCAGGCAATCGCGTATCAACTATACGGTTGTGGAAAGTTCAGAGACCCACAAATATTTTATCAATATGAAATTCGCAGAAGACACACTTTATAGGTAATTAATATTTATGAAAAAAAAAGTTAATTGCAGAATTATAAACTTTACAGATTATGGAAGGAATTAACTTTAAATGCGTCCACAGATGATACAAGATATCGAGTCTGGGATTATCCAATTAGGGAAATGTATGGCCAAATATTGATATCTATCAATGATTCAATGCCTTTGCCCACAGCAAAAGCAGGTTTTGATAAAGTCGATGAGCTTTTAGAAGCAGATTTCGCTTTCATCCATGACTCGTCTGAAATTAAGTATGAAATTTCGAGAAACTGCAATTTCACTGAAGTCGGGGAGGTCTTCGCTGAAAAACCATATGCAATAGCAATTCAACAAGGCGGTCATTTACAAGATGCTATAAGCATAGTGTAAGTGCTGTAAACTCTGATAATTAACATTAATTAACATTACACTTACAGTATGTTAGACTTGCAAAGGGAACGTTTCTTCGAATCTTTACAAGCAAAATACTGGAATCATTCTGTTAAAGGAGAATGCGACAATGCTGATGACAATGAAGGAATTACTTTACAGAGTTTAGGTATTACATTTTACGCAGTTAATATATGATTATTACTTGTTGTTTTCTTTGCAGGTGGTGTTTTTATCGCTACATTGTTCGGCCTTGCATTAGCAATGATAACATTGGCGGGAGAGGTTTTCTATTATAGACATAAGAAGTCGCAGGACGAAGTAAAAAAATTAACGAAAGTTGAGAAGAAACAAGATCCGGAGAAACCCGAATCTAACAAGTTCATTAAGACTATGCCCGATGGTGGAACAATTACAATTGGGGAGTCCTTCAAGCCAACAACTATGGAGAAGATGAGAGTCTCACATATTGCTCTTTATCCTAGAACTAGAGGACGCTTACCAAATGTTGATGCATAAATTAAATATGTCATATAACTAAAAAATATTCTATGATTCTACATGATTAGTTATGCACTTATTAAAGCACTAAATACTAAAATATAAAAATGTTACTGTGTCCTTATACTGAATATACTATATTACAATTATGTACTTTTTATTTTGATGTATTTTTCCTATTTAGTAATGTTAATAACATATATTAAATACTTTTACTTTTATTATTGTTTTTTTTTAACTTCATGATTTAGATACATTTATCTAAATCATGATACAATTATACTTGCACAGGGGCGAATCTAGGCTCAAAGTTAACGGTGGGCCCCTGTATCATGTCCCTAATCCAGGATGTGTAATTCAAAAAATTCTTACATTTCTTACCCTGCTTGACAGTTAGATAAAAATACAGTATACATTATAGTAGATATTTATTTTCAAAGAATGAAAGATTTCAGAAAATGTTAGTGATTTTGTTGGAAACAATTTATTGGCTGTATACACATTTTCATGAAGAAGTTTCAACTGAATTCGGTAGCATTTTAAAAATTTTCAATTTTCTACTTTGCGATAATAAAACTTTGATGCCGGTGCGTGAGTTTTTTTATTGATATACACACATATTTTGTATTTGAAATATTTTTTTTCATTAACGTTGGCAGACGATTTGTTCCTTTTTTCTGTAGTGGTAGCAGCTAAATAGCGAATTTATTAACTAAGTAGTTTGGTTCAGTTTGGTTCCTCCTTAAGTCGACCCTGTGTGTGACCATGAGTGTGAGTGTGACAATGAGCACCAGGGGATCACAGGATACGGCAAAATTGTAATTATTTCTTTTTTAGGACATGAGATTGGTATGAGATGTTAGCAGAGCCTGAGAGAGAATATATTTCGTCCGAAATCGGTTGAAGATTGTACTGTTTCAAATGTTTACTTTTCGATAATAAAACGTTTTATGAATATTCAAATATTTTGTCTGTTTTCGCCATTTCGCCGTTGTGAGGAAAAAGCAAGTAACATGTCTACAATTATTCTTTATTTATATATATATTTATGTGTGTCTAAGTACAATTGATTTAATGAACGTTCATCTATTAGGATCACCTATAAGGAGGAAGTACGTGGACAACACTGGCTAAGGTAACTAATTATTTACTAAATACATTTAAATTACTATTAATTATTGTTTTTGCTTTAGATTGTATCATACACCAGTAAACGAGAATAATCTATTAGCATTGTCTAGACGTAGAGCATCTTTGAAGTTATTAATTATTATATAGGAGCATTCGCAAATAAAAACATTTTTAATTTATTTATATTTTTATATATATTTATATATCACTGCGCGTGCGTGTGTTGTATAGTTATTTTCTTTTTTTTAATGTTGGCGTGGAAGAGCACTTCATAGCACTTAATAGCAACTACAACTTGCACCTAGCGAGCAATTAAAGTCCCAACTGATGATCACTTATATATGCAACTTGCAGGTGTTGTATATTTGGTAGTCTAATTTCACTGTTTATATTGTTATTTAAAAATGGCGGAAGAAGTAAAGGTAAACGAAGAAGTAGAGTTAAAAAAGCCTGAAATCGAGGAGAAACCTGTTACTCAAAATGATGATGATGCTGAGAGCGGCGAAGAACAACCTCTGGACATTGGAGAGCATTACCTTGTTCGAAGATCCGACGAAAATTGGCGTAAGTAACCAATATAACCTAACAAAATTTAATTCAAATTTTCTTTGTTATTATTTTCTTCTAGATCCTGCCGAAATCATCCAGACTCGCTATAGCAACACAGACCAACAATATGAGTACTATGTACACTACGAGGGCTACAACCGCAGATTGGATGAATGGGTAATAAACTCCAAAATAAACTATAAAATGGTATGTTATAATTTCCTTTTCCAGGTTCCCAGAGGTAGAATCATGTCATCAAGATTTAACATGGATGGCAGCAAAGTCAACGACAAGACATGGAAAGAGAGGCCTCCTGTTGTTACAGATCTGCTATCGGACAGTACTGACAGGAAGATCACTCGCAATCAGAAACGACGACACGACGAAATTAATCACATACAGAAAACGTAAATTAATTGTTGCAATTCTCATATCAGTTTAAATAATTGATTTCGCATAATCTAATCAGCATAGTGCAATGATTAAATTAATTATCGTTTATTTTACTTTAATTAGGTACGCGGAAATGGACCCGACGACAGCTGCGTTAGAAAAGGAGCACGAGCAGATTACCAAAGTGAAATACATTGATCGTATTCAAATCGGTCGTTTCGAGATTGACACATGGTACTTCAGTCCGTATCCGGAGGAGTATGGCAGACAGAGCAAACTGTGGATTTGCGAGTATTGCTTGAAATACATGAGGTTGGAGAAAAGTTACAGATATCACATGGTAAATAATATTTTATATTATAGACGAATTATATTTGATATTGTTATTTGGTTTTAGAGTGAATGCACCTCCAGGCAACCAGTTGGCAAAGAAATCTATAGGAAGGGTACTTTATCGGTTTACGAAGTTGATGGGAAGGATTATAAAATATATTGTCAGAATCTGTGTTTATTAGCGAAGTTATTTTTGGACCATAAAACGCTATATTTTGACGTCGAGCCGTTTCTATTTTATATTTTGTGTGAAGTTGATAAACAAGGAGCTCATATAGTCGGGTATTTCTCAAAAGTATGTTATTTGAATTTACTATTTCAACAAAGTTCTATATAATTTTTATTTTTGGAAGGAAAAAGAATCGCCAGATGGAAATAATGTAGCATGTATATTAACATTGCCACCCTACCAAAGACAAGGTTACGGCAAATTACTTATTGCATTCAGTTACGAACTTTCTAGAAGAGAGGAAACGGTCGGTAGTCCCGAACAGCCATTGAGCGATTTAGGAAAATTAAGTTATAGGAGTTACTGGAGTTGGGTTCTCCTAGAAATATTAAGAGATTTCAGAGGTGGAACTCTCAGTATTAAAGATCTAAGCCAAATGACAAGTATTACACAAACCGACATAATTTCCACCTTGCAAAGTATGAACATGGTAAAATATTGGAAGGGCCAGCACGTGATTTGTGTTACACCTAAGTTAGTTGAGGAACATATCAAATCAAGCCAATACAAGAGGCCAAGGCTTTGCGTCGATAGTGGAGCTTTGCGTTGGACCCCTCGCAGGCATAACAAGGTCGGAAAGAAGTAATGTTTTTTAGCCATGTTGACATAAGCAAAACATTTAAAATTGTATATATTTAATCTTTAATATAATAAATATATAATTTAGTAATAAATTACTAATTACTTTACTTAATTATTTTGAAATAATTGTATGTGTAAACAATGATATATATTACGTAATCCAATATAAAATCTAAAAAAATGATTCTTTCCTTTCATTCCCATAGTTGTGAATCATATTTACTTGTAGTATTGTCCACAATCTGCTAAATACTGTTTTTAACTTGCTTAGTCACTTTTTTCCTGTTAGTAATTGAAACAATCATGGTATTGTTATAAATTTTTAATGTATGTTGTTAATATGTAAAATTGGTAAATTGAAAAAAGTATAGTTAAAATATATTTTTGTATAAATAATATTATTTATATAATATAATCATAAAAAAGAATTTTCATTTGTTTTAATAAATGTATGTATTTGTAAATATTTATGGGCCCTTAATCTCTTGACATATGAATATAAGTAATGTGATAGTTTTCGAGGCAAATTATTACGTTGTTTTCACAGTTCCTAAGGTATATACCTTTTTCGTTGACATTACCTTCCATAATTTCTGAAAAATCTAATTCGTCACTGCTGGATAAAGTTCTTACTTGTTTAGGTTTTCTTTTAATATAACTTCAGAATTTTCGTTTGAACTACTTGCGATAATACCGTTAGAATTATTATTATTATTTAAGCAGTGTAATTATAAATTTACCTTTAAAGATGCCTGGGACATGTCTTAAAAGAATTAAACAGCATATTATATATAAAAAGAAGTATATTGGATTTAAGGCTGAATATCACAATTTTATTTTCTAGTAAGTACAGAAACCACATTATGATTTTATATATTAGTAATTTATTTTACAGTCTTAATTCTGATTGTATTCTTTATCATCCAAATCCATAAATAAGTATTTCTTAGTACATTCTGACTATTAATACATGCATTGTTTTAGGAAATAATTAAAGTTTTTTTTTAGAATTTAACGGGTTTTATTAGAAATAATTCATTTATAATTCATGTATAATTCAAAGATCGAATAGCTTATTTCTTTGTACCGCATGCACCAGACTTGGAAATATATCGATCAAACGCCCTAAACGCAATGCTCGGCCCATATAGTCTGCAGCAATCATGTTAAAATTTCCACAAACCGTAATAATGTATTTGTAAATTCCACATTTACTCCATATTACGTTAACAAATATTATAAAACCTAAGGAATAGAGTATTAAATTTGTTGTTAGTTTTATTTTATGTTATTTCACAATATTTTTATTTACATATATTTTTACTTCTTTAAAAAAGTATGATCGTCTATCAAATTTAAAGTTTATAGTATCTGTACTCAGTCATAACTATTGTTTGCACAATCTCATTTATACCACTCAATTGTTTGTTGAGAGTGTGTGTTTTTCTTGTCTTATCTTCACAATTTTCAATCTTTCCTTTCCGTCGCTGATAATTAATTACGCTTATTACATAAATTCTTTTATTTAATTTTTATCTGAGCTCCGCTAACTAATTGCTTGCAGCCTCGTCATAATTCCAGATTCAAGGCTACACACTTGCTGTTATTATTCCGTACTGTTATTACCATTATATTTCATTATTAAGCGACTGGAGGGAATTAAATAATAATAGAAACGATCTTGCTCTTGCACATACACGAACTATATACAGTTATTTCTATGGATAAGCGGCAGGAACAACAGAAAAATTATAGTTGCCCATTTCCGGCGTTCATCTTTGATATTTTCAATACCAGTCTAAAGATGCGGCTCAGTTTTCTTTTAGTATCAAGCTATTTTTAACCAAAGATGGGATTGGAAGTGTTTCTGTTAATTGCAACGCTTGTCCGTAACGCCAATTTAATGATTCATATTTATAATATTACAAAATGTATTAATTTAATCTGAATTGAAAATGAATAAAATTTATTATTTGTCTATGCAAATATAAAATTATCGAATTAAATATATTATAATGCCACATATATATTAAATATTTAAGATGTATGTTGGTTTATTTCACAATTTATTGAACATATATTAAAGTTATATTTTCGTACCATATTTTCGTAAACTGCACAGAAAGAGAAATGTCTACGAAATCATAATTAATATCGACAATTAAATTTGCTGAATTGCAAGTAAATATTGTTGCATATTACAACACTTGAACATAGGTATGGTGTTTGTATGTACTGTAAGACCTCATTTAACCCTGCCTCGATTAACGCTGATTTGCTATAAAGTGGTTTGTTAGATCAGAATCACATCAAAATCCAGGTAAATAAAAAGCTTAGAATTTAGCCGGATTAAAATTATCAAGGCATTTCTTTGACTCGTATATAATACGATTATTCCCGAAACGTAGCCCAAAATCTATGCTCAAATTGTATATGAGCGTGATATTAAGGAGTTACTGCTGTTTTCTGGCGAAGGCCTTACCAACGACGACCTTCAAGAACTGGCAGAACAAGGAATTAAAGAACGTGATTCTGAGAACAATGAACCAAAAGAACTTGCTACAGGAATTGTCTTCAGGAACGCACTAAAGCGCTAAACTAGGTCTTACTGTATACTGTGCCCTTAATGATAGTCATTAATTTTTAAAATAAATATGATTTTAAGGAATTTATAAGATTATCTTCTTAATAAAAATAGAGATGTATTGTTTGTTATATTAGCACTAGTTTTTCTTATACATATTTGTTGTGAATAAAATAAAAATTAATAATAAAATCACATTCGTATATAATGTGTTTGACATTAATTTGTTTTAGATAATTTTATGTCAGTTAAATTTGATATTTGTAATGTGACAAGTGCTAAAAATGTTCCTTGAATTTGTATGGGTTGTAATCTCCAAGTCTTCTAAAGTAAGGTATGAGTATGTATTACTTTTTACACATTCAATGGCTTTCAAAGTTCTTCTGAAGTTATATTTGTTCATGCATGAATATAATACTATTTGAAAATCAATTTCTATCTTAAATCATATAAAACAATTGTTATATTATTAATAAAATCTATCTATTACTACACTATTATTATTTCACGAATTAATTAGTTGGTAATAAACATCAATATTTGCATTAAAAACATGATTGATCTTAATATAATTGCCGATATTGTAACATACTTTTTGATAAGTTTAATTCTTATTCAATATTTTCGAGCGAATGCACCCATGGATGACTTATTGTCTAGAATCAAAGCAGTTCCCTCATTTTTTTAATTAATCTTCGAATTGAGGACACATTCGGATCATTATTTTGACTACAAATTCTATGAAGTTTACGAATTACAAAACTTTATTTATTTTAAATTGAGTTTTCACAATAGTAAAGCGTCGTTATTCCGTGCAGCATTCTGTATTTACTAATTAGAAGATTATATGAAACTTTTAGACATCTCAACTTCATACTTTGCTTTACAATTATGAACTTAAAACGATATTGTAGTGCTTTATATATTTTTTAACTTGAATAATTTAAATGAGGGTTTCCCAAACAATGTTTCGCGGAACAAGTTTTTCGGGAAACCCTATATTTAGGGCCCTTAAATAGTAAAAACTCTTTATTTCAATGATTGTCTTTATTTCAAATCTAGGGGGCCTCAAATAAAAGTACGCCTTCGTGTCCTGTGAGGGGACGATATGATGATCTGCCACTGCTTTGTAGGATCGTGTTTGATAAGGTTTTTTTTTTAATAATATTATATATATATTAGGGCAGAAAGATTAGGGCCAATAGCTCACTGTAGCAGTAGACTTTTTGTTTAATTATTTTTCGATGGAAATGTTAAATTATGATATATTGATAATTACTAAATACTTAATTAATAAATCTTAATTATTGTATAAATTCAAAAAGTATTTCAATGTTATTATATCATGAGCACTGTATTAATAATTTGTACTTTCTACGTTTTTACTTTTGTTGGCCGGAAAACTTGAAGCTACACTTTCTTTTTATTTAATGAATTTACATCTGAAAATGTCGACATATTTAATTATTTATAATAATAAAATGTTTAGTTCATATTTGATTAACATCCTGTCAAGATAATAGTAAGAGTAATTTATTTGCAATAGGTAATAAAGAAAATAGAATGTACGGAAATAACGTTCATTAATAGTATAATAATTCAATATATAACACAGACTTAATTATAATCAAATTCGGAAAATACAATTCTTTTCCATCCACAAAATTATTAGGATTTTATATAAATTCGATTAATCTTCTGAAAAGTCTCATTATATTATATATATTAAACTTTTATAAATAATGTGATAAGATAACTGAATTTACAACGAAATAAATGTATTATTAAAGAATAATTTTTCTATGTCGAATCACATAGAAAAATGCTCCAAGTTAGAGTAATGTAATACATATTTATTTTTCTTATTTTTTTTTAATTCTAGATTATGATTATATTTTTAGAATATATTTACATTTATTTTTCAATTAGTTACTATCTGAGCGAGTTAGGCTTGTTTTTGTTTTATTTTGTTATTTAAGTACATACAAAATATATTAAAACTTAATTACCAATAGGTTGTTAAAAGCAATTGTTAAGTGATAACGGATAGTTTTTTTTGTTGATGTTTCAAAACATGTAAAGGAATAGTAAAGTATCTCAACCATAAAAAAGGCAAACACATCTGCTAAGCCCTTTTTCATATATAAATGTTTAAGGTATAATCTATCTGATACTACTGACAGTTGTAGGTATGAATAAACATTATTTATATTTGTCATTTGTTACATATTTTAAAAAATCGAATGAAAAGAAAGTAAATTGAAAATAAAACAAAAAATAGTAAGAAGATGGGTATGTTCAATAAAATTGTATATAAAATATGGAGGTAGTTGAAGCAAAAATAATATTCAGAAAAGCAATAATCTCGAAGTTATATAATCTGAGCATTTGATTCAGATGTTAATAAAAGCGAATGGTTACAAAAAAATAATTTAATTGGGTAAACCGTATTTTTTTTAACGCTTCCTCTGCACCTGTCCATCGGGGTAGGAAGGGTCAGCTGTTACACCTTCATCCAACAGATGAATTCTATTGGAACGTGCACAGTTCTTGCAATCTGCTCGCCCGTATGGAGCGTGCCTTGTGTATATATAATTATGCCGAAAACTTAGAGGCAACCTAAAAGCAGGTAGCCAAAAGCTGAATTTAAACAAAAAAAAACTTCAAAATGGAATAGAACTAAAATGTATAGACTTTAGTTTCTATTTTTTAATTATTTATTTAAATACACTTGACATTTATTTAAAAATTATTTTATTTGTGTCCTTTGAATTCTACTGATCAATGGTATTACTGATATATGTTCTATATATATTTTTTTTAAATCACGTTGTTCTATTTTTTATATTTCTCAAGAAAAATATGATACTCTAATTTATCTTATATAATTTCACTTTTTCATAATATCTGTCCTATTTTATTCTGGTCATTGTATTGTCTTTCTCTTATTTTCATATATATTATTCTTATATAAAATTTTATAAATGTCTTCTGCTGCTTATAATTTGGAATTACATTTGATTTCAACAGTATTTTTAATTATTGGATTTGAAAAATCATTATCGTAAAATCCCATATGCTTGAATTGAATATTTGTATGTTGAAAATCTCAACTAATTAAATATTTGATTATAATCTTCAAAGATGCAAACATTACGTAATGTTTATTTAAAAAAAAGTTGATTTTATGTTTTATATTTAGGATTAATTTCATTGATCATAAAATAAAACACTTATTTCAGATTTAATAATTTTGAGTTGATTTAAAGAAATTCATCGAATTTCTTCAGAATGTTCTTAAAAAATACTTCATGATTTTTCAACTGCAGTAATACTAATTTGCGACATATAAAAGTATTTTGAGAATAATACATATTTCACTGATAGAATTAAAAGTTTAGAAAACTGTTTTTTTTGTTTGTTTTAAAAAATGTTATTTTTCTTTGCATATTATTTTTCTATGACTATTATAAAGCAGATTAGTACTATAAAAATGATTTAAATAATTACATTAATATATGACTAAGAAACCGTATGAGAATTTAGAAAATTGTATTTTTTCACATTCATTCTGTTAATCTCAACAAATTTTGATAGTTTAAAATACTTTTTTTAATTCAATGTAATACTTTCTTTTCTTAATCACTAACAGATTTTCTTAAATTGCAAACATTAAATATAAAGCAAATTGTATAACATAATTTCTAAATTAAAAAGAGGATCTACATTCAGAAACATGACAACTTCCAAATATAAACAAATGAGAATCAATGAAAACTTTCATTGAGAGATTATTTTTAATAAAGATGATTTATGAAAATCTTCAATGAAATATTGGAGAAATTTGTCGAAAGATATATACCATTATATTTAAGATGATAATTAGGAAGGCTTCATATTCTTATATCTTATTCAATGCATTGGTGGCATTTTCGAAATAACTTGTACCAGATTCCGCGATACTTCATTTTGAATTACCACCAAGAAAACATATAAGGATTTCTAAATGGTGAAACAGGAATATCTTTAATAGAAAACATTGAAGATTTATCAAAAGAAATCGTAGAAAATATCAAGGCTGGCTCGAATTTCATAAAAGTGTTCTCGCTGGAAGCATCTTAATTATACTGCAATATTTTCTTATATGCTGCGTTTTATCGACCAAATAATAGAATTTGTTAAATTAGAATGTTAACTGTTTCCTTGAATTATCAAATGCGTTTATTTCAAATTTGTTTTATATATAAAAACATAAGGAGATTAAAATTGGAAATTATAAATTGATCTAATTGAATGGCTTTTAAATGACGATCATTTTATAAAAGGACATCTGGGGCTTTAGAAACACTATCAATTTCCACTTGCATTGTCGGTGCGAGTACCTGGAATCGAAAAGCTGGAGAGGTATGTGTATAGGAAGAGAGCAGAGCGAGATAGCGAATAATAGATAATGCGGCACGGTGAGTAGACCGGATAGAGTGAGGGAAATTGGAAGCACGTTGCGGCATTCAACAGGTGATGCATTTAGTCGCCGGCTAACATCTCCAAAGTGCGGAACATTCACGTCGCCCCGAATCGAAACGGTCTACGAAACATTACAAAATCCTGCACACGAGCAAAAAAAAAGTGTTTCCAAAACCATACGGTAAAAGTGCAAAAACATATTGTCAGTGTTTCCATTTCAGTTGAGTGTGTTCTATTATTGTTGTTCGGTATTTGGTTGTGATTGTTGTTGCATCGTCCTTTGGAGCTACTGAATATGGAATAGCCTGGTCGGGTCATCACTTTTGGGTATCTTCTCGCGGATTCGAAAAAGGTAATGCCACCAAATAAGGGATAGATATAGCACGGTTTCGATTGTTGCGATCGCGATGCACGACCTCTGCCATTGCCAATAAAGTGCGTAAACATCGGATGGAGCCTAGGCAATGCTGTGTACGAGTTGAATAGCAGAACCGCAATGGAACAGATGGTCGATGAAAGCAAATAACAAAGCCTGATGAGGAAGGCATATCGATAAAGATATACTCTTTCCTGCAGCAATTAGTAACATTTCTAAAGTTTTTCCATAAGTTGTTGCATCAAATATCTATATATAGTTGACTGCAACAATATAAAGTATTTACAAGAATTACGTTGTATTTGAATATTTTACCATGTGATTTACCATTAGCTTAAACATACTAAGAAAACTTTGAATTATGTAATGTGGTGTGAAGGACACATTGAATCATCAATGTTAATGTTTACCTTTTTACAAAAATAAATATAATAAAATCAATTGTTTGGGAATAATTCACCAAGTTATAAATTATTTACCTTTATTGGTAACATTTTACAAAAAATAACAAACAAATAAACTATTATTTAGAAAATTTGTATTGGGCTTAATTTGACTGTAATAATAGCAATCATGTTAATTTTCTGTTTGGACAACACCAGAAAATATTTTTATTAAAAATTAAAAAAGTCTAATATTTTTTTAAAATAATAATAATTACACCCCACTTAAAATAAATGGTCTATATATTGCAACAACTACAAAATTAGTGGTCCAAATATACTTATTTATATATTACTCACAAACAAATATAATACAAATAGAAAAAATAGCTTCGTATATACAACAGATTTTTTTATAGAAATTTGAATTAAGGGAATTAAGTTGAAGTAATTAACATTCAATGGTTTTCAAATTAATTTAAATTTCAATAATTAGGCTTCACACTAAACTTCCGGTTTACTACCGAGTCTAGGCGCCAGTTATTTTTCATATTCCTGCACATTTCAATTAACGATGTTTACTTGAATCCGAACAAAAATAACAAACAAAATCACTTGGAGTTCCACTAAATGAACATAAGCAAGGTTCCTGACATACATCAACATTGGTAAGTTATATAGGATGTAACGCGAATTGAATTAATCAGTATACATTTACTCGAAACACAATTATCATAAAACATCAAAGCAATTAAGAGAAGTCGAAAGTTTTTAATGAATGGAATTAAATGCATGAGATCTCCGTGTGGAGTGTCATTTATAGTTGTAAGCCATGTTCGATCCGAATTCATGCAAATTTCTGTCAAACGTTTGATTGGAAAGTCCCCGATTTGTTGCGATCGTTTTCCCTTCGAATTTCCATAATACTTTCTATGTACTGAACGTTTTCACTCGGACATGGACGTCGTTTCGGTCGGATTTATTATTGTTATTACGGTTCCGAGTCGAATGGCACGTTTTGGAAAGCCGCTCCGACATATCTTCTTCTTCTATACTTCGTCCACTTCGTTTTTACTACTGTCGTTGTTAGAATTAAAAGTCGATCATAATATCAGTATGGACGCACCGAATATACGTTCCACATTCTGAATGAAGCACACGCATATACAGTTAATGGGAGCAGTCACAACAATGAAACTTTGAGCACGAAAAGGACACACACGGTCGGTATGCAAGAACATATGTTCGGCCGAAACTAGTTAATTAAGAAATTGCGGCAAGCAGCGAGAAAGAGCCAGAACTGGGTTTTTAGTAGCGATTTAACCCATAAAAAGCACTTAAACTTTGTCAACTCGTTCACGAATAGCGTGGAAAAATTACTGCAAATGTTTATTTGTTTCTACCATTATTTCATTTTATTGTCGTTGATAATTGCATTAACTGAATAAACCCAGTTAATATGGGAATAAGACCATTACATTCATATACAGTTTTTTTTTAATAATTTAAGCATTTCACGTAATTTAATTGAGCAGTTATTCATAAACAAAAATAAAATGTATTTATAAAGTCACAACAGAATAAAAATAATTAAGTATTAGAAAGGGCTTACATATTGGATTCTATTAAAAAAAAGTTAAGCGCATTAAGTTTATAGTAATTTATAAAAAATATAAACTCATCATTAGGTAATTTACTAAATTATGTTGTTATTTGAAGCATGGGACGTGTAAATATATAATAATAATTATATATTTACACATTTTTTATTCACTCTAATTTGTACTGTTAAAACCATTTTATATAGATAATCCAAGTTGCACATGAATAATAAATAATATAATTATTGTAATTATACAGACAAAAAAGTATGAAATATAAAAAAATCATTAATCAAAGCAACGTCTTTCTACACTAATATAAATAATAAAGTAAATTGAATTGTATTCTATATATAAACTCGTTTAACGAGCAAAATAAATGGTAAGAAAAATGACTCCAAAATGTCATGGGGAAATTTGTTTCACTATACGAGTAAAAATACGGAAATTTTGGAACGGATTATACTCGAGGTTCAACTGTATATTTATATATAATCTAAATTCCTGTTGTTTTTTTTGCTAATATTTTAAGAGTTATTTTCTTTTCTTAATAAATATGCTTTATAATTATTTTTATATATGATTATTAATGATTATTTAATAACATTTTAGTTATTTAATATTTCATATACAATGAACATACTACTGACCTTAATAATGTATTTAATTAAAAAAATTATTTCCAAGTAATTGATGAATTGTAATATTGAATTTAATTTAATTTTATGGAACCAAAATGGTATTTTATGATTATTATATATAGAACATACCGTTGAAACGAAAATCTTGTTTGAATTGAAATGAGCAATCAGTAGATATAATCCCATTTTACTAAGTGAAAATTGCAAATGATAAAAATAATCATAATAAGAAACATCTCCACATCTCTCTTAAAGCAAATAAAATACGTTCTTACACAACTAATGCATATTAATAAGGTTGACTACTTAAGTGCGTTTTACACTATGCGAATTTGCGCAATACCACGGGCAATGAACATTTATTTAAATATTTAATAATCTATTCTTATTATGCTAATAATGATGCAATTCGTATATAAATATGTTACTGCGTTTAATAATCAAACACAATTAAATTGTTATTTATACATATTTAATTTATATGAATTTAAAATATAAGAATTTTTTTGATGACCAGACAATTTCAGATCTATTTCTAATTATAAAAAAAATTATTTAATTAAATTAAAAAGTGTTATGTAAATTTTATTTTTTTGAACTTTTTTCTTCTTCAAGTATTCGTCATTCATTCAGTAAATCTCTCCGACAAATATTGATTACATTTTTTAAGTGTGAATCACAAATCTGAACCGTTGTTCCCAAAATATTGTATTTTATAAATTATGATTAATATATTGATAAAGTATATCCAGGTTTATTATCTTTTACTGTTGTATTTCTAAAAATATTACAGTATTTATTGACTCTACGTGATTAATACTTGATATATATATATTTATTATTAGTTGTACAGTAACTGTTGTTTTAAGTCTATACACATAAATTAGTTTGAGTTATATATTTTGATGGGAATTGCAGCACATATTTTTTTATTACAAACATAATTTATACATTTATTTATGGATTTTTCAATGCAAGCAATGTGATTTCCTTCTTATAAATATATATATAGCGTGTGCAACAACTGTAAATAAAGTCCATTATGAACAACATTTGTATATGAATGTACTATTTAAAAATAAATCAAAACATATAAAATTGTTCTAATCTAATGGCCTGATTAAAAAAAGTGTACAACCTCAATAAAGCACAGTAGGAAAATGCAATAAAAATAACTGTGACCATTTGACTAGTTCACTTCTCATCGCGTTAAGTGTTCTTTTGCACGGGATAAAGTGACTTTTGCCGTGCAGTTCTTTTCTGGAGGCAGCAGGCGCATGAGTTATGCATCCGAGAGCGACATTAATTGCAGGATAACAAACGCCAACATTATTCAAATTTGTCCTTCCAATAAATTAGCGCGGACATTAATTATCGAGCAAATAAAATCCGTTTCGTCGCATGCTCGAGCATCGGAATCGCCGGAGAACTGATTTATTGTTCATCTGCTTTAATCGCTCTCCCGAGAAGCTCACCTTACATTTTTTTTTTAATCCGTTTGTACTTGTTTCTATAAATCTTTTGCGTTTACCTTGCACAGTAAATATGTGTATGTCAGTATGCAGTGGATTGAATCTCTTTAATTTAAGAAATATTTATACGCAAAATATACAGTTTGTACGCAATTTCTAATTTAATTTAAATATCATTAACTTTCATTTGAGACTATATTTGCATCTAATTTAAATGCTTACTAAAAGCAGAAGAGCGAATTAAATGAATTACTAAAATTTGTTTTCTCGTTATATACGATTATATATTTTTACTAAACTTAATCGACATGAGCAGTGCTAAACCCTCTGTAACTTAATATGTTTTATCCCAAACTATTGCAAATCTAACATAACTTAGCCTAACTTAACGTAAACTGAACATATTAAACTATACATTTTTTAATAATTTTTGTATATAGTAAATGATTGTTATGACTTTCTTTAAAACTATTTTATTTGCTGATTGAACCCATAATTTTATTTCTTGGTTTTTATTATTTTTATGATTATAAATATTCTTATTCTTAGTATCATTGTTAATATTATTGTTATTGAAATGTTATTTTTTTATATATAAAAATATAATGTGTAATATGGAAAGATTGTAGTTTCTGCTTTTTTATTGACTTACATACTTATAATTTAACTGTTCAAATAAACATGATTGTTAATGTTAAGTAATATTTATTGTATACATGAATTTACGGTCATTGACCACAGGTTTTCATTATTGTGTAATATAAAATAGCAACTTTTGAAAATAATAATTGAAGTAAATTGGCAAAGCTGTTAGATTTTGATTCCAATGAAATAAGAATCTTTTTTTTTTAATAATACAATAGTTTACACAGGATTTTTGAAGTCAAGGATACCATTTTTATTTCAACGGAGGAAATGAAATTAGGTATTTTTTTATAATACAAACTTCAAATCCAGAGCGTATAACGTGAATCTATAGAGGCAGAATGTAAAGAATAGACAAAAACAGGAACGCAAGAATGGCGAGAGAGGAAGTGGGTAATTAAGGTGGCAACGATCGATTAATTAAAGAGGTTCAACGTAACCGAAAAACAGACAAAAAGAGACGTGATTTGCTCCAGGACGGACTTTTACTTTTTTGTTCGTTCGTTTGAGTTTTTGTGTGTTTTTTGTTTTGTTTTGTTTGTTTGTTCGTGTCCGACAGTTGGCTTTGCATGCGTATTCATCCTAGTCCGAAATCTAGTTTTGCCTCCATTGATTTGCCGACACGCGTCGGAGCGTTCGAAATTTAGAAATCGATGACACGAAACCGGCGAACGCTAGATCAACTGCATTGCAAGACGAATATTTGTTGCTTCCATGGAGGAGAACAATAATCGGAGATGTTTCCAAAGCCTGACGAAAGAATTTTTAACTTCCACTTTTTTTCACTCGAATTCTTTCAAATGAAAGTCTTCTTATATTCATTGATCAAACTCATAGTTTGTGAAAATCATCAAGATTCAAGTAGTTTTATATACATTTGTTGTAGAATATACAGATTGTTTGAAATTACGTTTACAAAAAGCTTATATATTCAGTTATTGTACTATCTAATTAAATCTTTACTAAATTCTTAAATTATTGGAATGAACGTAATTCTCAAATTATTTAACATCAATATGAGCAAACTTATATTAAATTGTTAGCCAACATTTTTTTTAATTATGATAATAGAAATCAGTAAAAAATGAAAATAATTTGTCTATAAATTTTGAATATTATTTGTTTTATTACTTTGAGATATATAGTGAAACAAGGGCGCATTGATTGCCTTAATAATTTTATTTGTAAAGTTATATTTTCTATTTGAACCTAATCAAACCTGTATGCGAAATATCCAGTAAAAAATACTTAAATCTCACACGATTGTAATAACTATAAATATACTCGATAAACGCTTAAGTACCCAATGAATGAAATGTTTGAAACCACTTGATATACATTTAAAATATGATAAAAACCATCTGTATTGTACATAATTATTATGTAATTAAAGGAAGTTGCCACTTTTTTCAAATAATTAAGATAAGGCACGATATGTTCAATAATAATGTTGAATACAATATATAATAATTTCGTGGAAGATAATTTAGTTATTGCGCTGGGATTTTTAAAAGCATTATTTTTTGTAAGCTGTTCAAAAGTAAATGTCATGCATGAACAGAAAATGATATATAATTACAAATATTGCCATCCATTAAAGTTCATTATTGAACTTCGTAAAAAAAATATTTTACAAATCTTTCGAATATAAATCATAACAATGAGTATTGAAATAATTCAGGAAATAGTTTTAAAAAACATGATGTGATTTGTTTTGTTCAATCCTTGGATTATTTTTATGGCAATAATGTTTCAACTATAGACGCAATAAAAAAAATGTAGAAACAAAAGCAACAATGGAAGAAAACAGTAATCTTTAGATATAAAATTTAAACTAGTTTTTTTACGATCGACTGCTTTACGTAAGCACGTATTTCCTTGTTTATTGATGAACGTTTCTTTCATTTTTGCGGTTTATTTTGTTATTAATGTTGTTATGGATCGAGAATGGCAAAATTGCAACGCGAACGTGTTCCAAGAATATCGACGTTTAATACATTTTAAGCGTGAACAGTTCTTTCTCTATTTGATCACAGAAAAATCGCTCATGCGAATCGCAAATTTTATGCATTCTCCCTCGACTACTGCTATTTGTTCTTGAGCTTTTTTTATATGTCTCTCCGCCTCCTTGCTTCTCGTTGCTTATGATTATGATCATTATTTTCGGTTTTTGCATCTGTGCTTCTTTTTACAGTTACAACTCTCGTTGAAAGTAAGTTCGAAGCCGGAGGCTACTTACGACCATAATACGCGCACGTATGTATATGTGTTCATAAATGGCAAAGCACTTTCACAAAAATCGAAACAAATTGAAAGTCGACTCTTAAAACGCTTGTCTTGTCTTGTATATGAGTGTGTCTTTTATTTTCGGCGTCTTTTATTTTTTTTTATTATTATTATCTTCAGTTCTCTCATTTCTAATGCCTATGACCATTCTATTTGGAAAAAGGTAAACAAAACGGATTTGAATGTCAGCTAAATTAATTAAAATGAGACATGGAAACTTGTTTTTTTTTGTTTTGTTTGTTTCTTCAGATCCTTTATTCTTTGTGTTTCTGTTTTTCGTATTCTAATTACCTACAAACGAGAGTTTAATTCCTTTCCGTCCATTCGAAACCGTTCATTTCGAGAGCTTCTCGATTAGGTATGACAAAAAAAATGATATTAATTCAATTAAGAGATTTCTATTTCTATTAATAATTCGATTTATCTTAATATAGTTAATTGGATAATTTTTTTGAACTGTTGAAATGTTGATTTTTATCTACATTTAATCTCGGACGTGTTTAACGACTTTTATCAAACATGTGTTCATGTTTTTTTTTTAAATTAATAAAACAATTCTGTTACATTTATTTACTATGCCTGAAACTACATTCATTATATAATTTTAGTATTTGATGTATTGTCTATGTAAATCTCAAATGATTTCGCTTCTTTTTATACATACATTCTTGTCGAAGTTAGCTTCATAATGTGTATATACATTGCATGCTAGTCTTGTTTATAACAAATAACCAAGTAACAAACTTATGTTTTGTTTGCAATAATACGCTATTTCCTGTCCTAACAACGTTCTGCAACGTTGAATGACAATAACATTATGTCATTTGAAAATGTAGCAACTATTGTGTGCTTTAAAGTTAGAAGATCTGTACTTTTAAGTACACTTTATTCGATTACATCTGACATATAATATTGTAATCATTTAATGCAGTGATACCCAGGGGTCTATGACAACCTGCAAGGGGTCTACGTCAGAGAAAAAAAAATTGGGGGTCCATGAAATGAAAATGGGGGTCCACGATAGTGGATCTCAACGTACATTGATGGTTCCTATTTACTTACATTATACTATCTTATAATATAAAGACTTAAACATTATTTATAAAAGTTCCTATGAAGTAAAAAAAATATTATATTTGTTTATAAAATTGTGTAAGTTGTAGGATGTAGGGATTCGCTTTGTGGTCGCAATACATTTTGAACTTGTAAAAACCTACACATAATGATATACCAGTATCATCTTGTTACAAGCATACGCGCAGTCTCAGAGCAAAGATTTTAATAATTATAAAGATTTAAAAAAAATCAATATCAGGTCTACGACACAAAAAAGTTTGGGAACCTCTGATTTAATGTTTCAATTGTTCAATTTGTGCAAAATTAAATATTCGATTTATTTATTATATACAATGGACTAATCCTAAAAGTTATATATTTAAAAAAGAGATGTGACTATAAAAAGGATAATTTATGTATAATAAAAATAGTTAGGGCAGAAAGACCTATGGTCAATAGCCCTTTGTAACAGTTAATCTTTTGTGTTACTATTATTATTGTTGTGAATGAAAATATTTAATTTTGTTTTTGACTGTTACAATAAAGATTATTATTATTATTAAAAATAATTTTTAATTAAGTAATCAATAATTAAAATGTAGTTTATTTGGAAACAACGAACTATTTCTGTTTCAATAAATATTATAATTAAAATGTAGTTTATTTGGAAACAACGAACTATTTCTGTTTCAATAAATATTATTATTATTTATTTCAAATTTGAAATTTTTAGTAAAACAAATTTATACTTTAAATATAATATGTTAATTGTTTCTCAATAGAAACTATGATAATGAGTAAACAAAACATATTCATGTAAGCGGTTCAATTCAATATAATTCGCATTTCTTCAACGACTAATTAGTAGAGCGCAGTAATTAGTTGACACTTACTATGCAGTAGTATTATGCATAAGTCAAGTGCAGTTTTGACCTGGATCAAATGTAATTCTATCAAGCGATCACCACCTGAATATTGGGTTCTGCTCAATCATTTACACGTGCGAACTATTTCACCACGGCGTATATAATTACTAATTTAATGCCCAAATGCGCGCGTTGTGCAACCGCAATTAGTTCCCATGATTGTTTCTGGTACGCTGTAAACGAAGTCCCGGCGTAAATGTTTCATAAGCTTCTATAAATAAAACGGATTATTAGTTCGATACGATGATTTAATCGACAGAGTTAGGAACAAAAAAAATCACAGCACAAATCTGAGAAAACCTTTCTATGAGATTAAAATAAAAACAATAACGTGAAATCAAGTTTAATTAACAAACTGTGATTTGCAAGGTTCTTTATAAGCGATGCGTGTCTCTTAAATTAACATGATGATGTCGATTTATTTTAAAAGACATGTATAATTCTATACTGAATCTATTAATGCTATTATTTTAAATGTTGAATTATAATGTTTTAAAAGATTATATGTGGTAAAGTTTGTAATATTTTAGTTTTATAGTCTTCTAGATGAATTTTTCAAATATACAATGAATTAGTTGTAGAAATAAGTATTATTTTAGTTTTTTTTTAAGAAATAAAAACAACTTGTCCTACATTATTTTAATTTGATTCATTTGGGTGACAAAGTTTTATGATCCTTTCGCTTTTTTTATGTCCTGCATCTCCTGACTTTCACTATCTATAATTAATTTAGTTTACCTTTTGGTTAATTTATGTGTTTAAATTAATCTGACTTTTTTTTAGCAACAGTTGCTATTTGATGACTATTTGATTTTTGTTTGTAAAGGTGTGTACACACTATACACTACTTTAAGTAATTTAATAAATGTGCGTACACATTTTTTTTACTCTGCACTAATCAAAATTTAATAAGTTGAAGTAAAAAGTTAGTATACTTTAACAGGATTTACATGTGACATGTCAACTTTAAATCATAATTGTTGACGGTTTTTCTTTAGCTTAAATTAGTTAAAATTAGAAAAATGAAAAATGTATTTGTTTTATAAGAATATAGGGTTGATGACCTATAGGTATAAAGAAACAACAAAATTGGTATTTAAAAAAAATGTAATCGCAATATATAATTACTAATAAAATAATAATGACCTTTGAAAGCACTTACTTTAAAGTATTGTAATTTTATGTAACCGCAGTAATTATTAAATTATATTTTTGAGGGCGGAAATAGCTCGTTTCAATCATTCATGTTTTTTTATTTCATCATATTTTGTTAGCAATTTTATGGTTATTGTTATAATCTTCAAAATCGATGGTTTTTGGATATTCGTGCGACGATTATAAACTAGTAACATTAATCAAGATTATCGTTCTTTTCCTCCGGATTACAAAACAGTTGAATTCCTCCGGTTTCGCATTTAAACTTAATACGGTTGTGAAGTTGTTGTTTTTTTGCTTCATTCTTTTCGCTGCAGAGGAAGTCGTAAGGCGTATAATAATGCGGCAATGTACGTATGTATATGTGGTACGGTGTTCTGTGTATATTCTTGGTGGACGGTAGGTCTGGTTGAGCCGGGTTTAATATCGCATGCGAAATTCTCGTATCTAACGGCACATAAATCTTTACTCCAATTCACGTAAAGTTTAACTTCTTGGATCACGTGCAAAGTAAGCAATATACACATAACAACTACGGCACACGATCAATACGCCAACGAACGAATGCCCCAATTCTGTTCTATTAAAAAATGTATTCATTCAGCAACAAGGAAGAAACTAATACTCCGCATTCGATATAGTTGCTTCAGGATCTAGATCAGAAGAGCGAAACACGCACCTTCCTCAACTTATTATATAAACTTCGCATATGAAACGTTTAATTAAATATTTTTAAATTCTTGTTTTTTATATTGCAAATTACATATGCCCATCAAAATTATAAGGAAATGTGAAAATTAATAAAGAATTTATATTCTTAAAGAAGAAAAACCAAATTTTTTGTAAAAATATATATATTTTTAAAGAAAGACTGGTGTATTTTTTAAGTATACAATAAATGTTTCTTATATTATTGTTCATCCATAAATAATTTTAACAAAAATAATATTTATTGCAACAAAGATAATACAAACTTATAGAATTATCTATTACTATATTATATATTTGTATGTTTGATAGCGAGTTAATAGCGAAACATCCTAACTAATAATATAGATAAGAATAATATAACGATCAGAAGATGAAAACATCAAACCTAATCTCTGCAAGTTTCATGTAACATCGCAAGGTTCTCGTATTTGTATAGTAAGACAAAAGAAGAATAAATGGTTTTCTAGCTGTATACTCACTATTATAATTAATTACGTAATGAGGTTGGTCTTAAATAATTACTTGTTATATTTTATAACATTTTAATTACACTAAATAAGTAGATCTCAAAATGAGTACTGAGTTTCATTATTAATTAATTAATTAATTAATTATATTTATAAAAATACCTACATTTTTTTTCATACTTAGAAATAAATTCAAATTTTATACCTTAAATGTGCCTATAAATTTTTTTAAATAAAATAATTTCAAAAAATTTCACCTCGAAACCCAAGTATCCTTCCCAAATTTAAATATCCAACTTATCCCCATTCCAATACCTAATGTCGCTCGATTGATACCCTCTTGTTCCTACTCCGCTTTCTTTTCATTCTTGTAATTTTCATTTTATTATTATTATTATTCAACAAATTAAATAAAAAAATAATTCAATTATTTTTTGCTGTTTAGATTTAAAAAATAATATTGAATTGCTTATATTATAATGTGAAATCTAACTATATTTAATGACTTACTACCAACTATAAATTTTGGTGTTGTAAGTTAGGAAAGTAATGATAATATAATTAGTGGTTTCTTCATCTGACATGATCTGCCAAGTCTTTCATTCACAACAAATATAAAATAACTTTGAAATTATTCAAATAATAAAAATAAATATAAATGGTACATTTTTTGAGCGACTAATAGCCGAATGGTTAAGTCGCCCTACCCACGATTTAGTGGGCGCCGGTTTGAATCCTGGTCAAGCCAGGCCCGGTGCTTGCAGCAATAGGGCCATCGTTCATCACAGATGGACAGTGAAAGTGAATGAGGTTCAGCATATTGGACCTTCAACCAAGTCGATGGACAATGACAGTGTTAAGGATAGCAGCAGATTCACAGTGAAAGAAAATAGTGGAATCGCAGAGCATCAATATACTACTGAAATTAACCTACAAGACGACAACCAACAAATTAAAAAAAATCAAATCATCATAATGGTAACTATTCACCGGGATAGATTACCAACCTAATGTCAACTACGATCTTAAATTTACTCAATATTTACATTGATGAAGAGATTGTGAATAAAATTATACGACATAAAAAATGGTATATTTATTACTACATATTACTATAGTTTATGCTTTAATTTATTTATGTAATAATCAATAAAATTAATCAATAAAATATAATTAAAATCTGCACAAAAGCGAAGTATATTAATAAAAATGAATAGCTAAAAATTTTTGTTTTTATATCTATCTATTTGCTGTATAATTTTTTCAACAAAAATGTCTTGAAGTTGGAGACTTATTGGTGATTTTTTATACATATAAAACAATTAATTCTTGATTTTTTTTTGTATTCATAATGAAATTTGTAATGTAGAATACGTAAGTTTAAACAAACAAATTAAAATGCAGTGAAAATAGAACATCTAAATAAAACGGACTGAGTAAACAAGTAAAGTGCGGATTGATTTGCTTGGGAATGGGATATAGCAGAAATGACTAGAAGAAATTCCAAATGGTATGTTATAAATATTTTATTGCGGGTTCATCAATCAAAGCGAATGCAATTTACTTTGTAAAACTGTATCGCGTGCCTCAATCCACTCGACCGGTCGAACTCCAAAACTTTTTTCTTCATTTTATTATATTATACACGAGGAGGTAGTTAAAATGTCGTTACACATACAAGCACACGTTTGGGGGGAGCATATTGTGTTTTTTTTTCGGTGGAGAGGGTTTATGGAAGGGTAGAGAATGGCCACACTGTTCCCCATTTTTTTTAACCATCGTGAAATAAGCTTTTTTTCTTCTTCGAGGGGGCGTAGGAGGGCCGTCCTCCTTTATGTAAATAGCCCAGGTGAAGTAGAGCAAAGCACAAATTTATAACCTCGACTTCCGCAGCGCAGCTCGTGTGCCGTGTTATCAATGCCGGTGAATCAAAGAACCGAAAAACGCACACAACGTACGGAATGCAATTACGAAAATCGATTGCATTTTGATTATGAAATATATATATTTTTTGTAAATTGCAGAATTTCGATCCTAATATGGAAATACCTATGGCCAATAGACCGATTCAAGTATTTTTTTGTAAATTTGTATGCAATTTTAACGTTATTGCAATACATGCTATTAACTATGTTAGGACTCGCGACGGATATATCCGCCTAACTATGCATTGTATGCATGGCCACTGCGGAGGTGCATGGCCACTGCGGAGGTGCAGTACTCCAATTTTAAGCGAGTCGCTACTAGTATATTTGAGACTGTTGTCATGTTGAGAATTGTTAATAATCAATGTCTCTTTATATTATATTTATTTGATATATTGCATCAACATATAAATAACATCTATGTGTCTATCATAGTCACTTCTAAATAATGCAATAAAATAATAGTCATATATATTTCAAAATCATATTCAATTGAAACATTAAATTAAAATTTTTATGTAAATCAGATTTCTAAATTATTTTTTGTTTAAATTCTTATTCTAAATTCCTAATGGTATGAATTTATAAATACAGCAGTACCTCGCATAGTGCGAATAATAGGATTTTAAAACCGCACGAAACAAAACTTGAAAAAAATGTATATTATTTTTTTAGAACTTATATTTGTCCATTAACATTTTATTTGTTTTAAATCCTGACTGCTACATCATTTTTAAAACATGTATACACATATGTGTATTTTTGAATATGTTTCACTATAGAGTAAAAATCCGGAAATTTTGGAGCGGATTAAACTCGTTAAGCGAGGTTCTACTGTATTATAATTATTTAAAAAAATGTCAAATGTTCTACATATTATGATTTTAATAATATGTGTAACTATACTCAATAGTTTAATTCAAGCAGAAAAAATACATTTTCCATGAAATATTTTTTTGACACAAATACTTTTTAAATTAATAAAATTATGTATAGTGTTAATTAAAAGACAATGCATGTAACAATTCCAATAAAAGTCATAAGCATATAGTGATGGTCATTAAGCACCTGAAGGGTGGAAGAATATGTATTAAAATTAGAAGACGAATATAAAAATATAAAAACTTTTAATGGCTAAAAATATATTTTTTAAAAGATGTTAAAAATAATAATAATAGTACGACACCTTAAACAGAGATATTGATTAATATTATTGTTGTTTATCAACGAGTTAAAGTATTTGTTCGACAGATGTTCTATTTTTTTAATTACTTATATAGTTCTTTAATTGACAGTTAGCACTTTTTTCTTCACATAAGTATTATCGGTAAATTAGAAAAGATTAAAGTTTCTCTATTTATATATATAATATATAGCTTTCATTAAGCAACTGTTACCGCACAAGATTTAAGTTTCATTCTAAGAACAATTAGCAATAATTGTATGGCCTTTTCAAGCGTCAGCAATTAATTAAAGTTTCATTGGATAGCGATAAGCACGTTTTAGTCTTAATAACATTTTCTAATTAATTTTATCATTTTACAATTTTTTTTCCAAAATTATGAATTTCTGTTACTAGAAAGCTAACTAAAAGTGAAGATGTAATAAATCTATAGACTTAGTAGAAAATCTCGGTTATATTTAATTGGCAGTAAAACGTGCAAGTGTTTACACAAGTTTTGCAATTCTTAAAGCGAGTGCACTTGGAAAGTCCGTCGAAGTCTGGTCGTAGGCAATAATTGCGTTATGAAATATTCTTGCTTATTAACGTAGTTTTGCTTTATATCGTATTTAACTAGTATGACCTACAAACAAACAAAAAAAATAAGAAACAACATTGTTAATTTTTTGTTTGTTCCTTGTATGCATGCGGAACACTAAAAATTAACAAATGCGCTCGACGAAAATGGCAACGATTTATATGAAAAGAGTACAGTTCTAACGTCAGATCTGCAACATAGTATATTTAACACGTATCTTTTAATTGTGCCTTGAATTAGACAAATGTACAGTAAATCTATCCTAGCGCTGGTTGCTTTCCTTTGGATTCTTCACAGCAAGAGACAAGGAGGAGGAGAAAAGCAAAGAAAGACTATATGGTGTGTAATATGCAAGTCGCATTACAGTTCTCTTACGGTATTTGTTGTAAAGATTGTTTACACACGGCAGGCACATAAAATTATGCACATCGCTCGGGCCGTGGATTCATTGTTTGTTTTAATTTAATCACGTTTGCAAAATCGCGAATTCCACGTAATTATAACTAGACATTGAAATCATTATTATGCAATTACTTATCGTTTATTTATTGATTATTGCAATACATGCAAACACCTAATAATTGTTTCATGATAATTCAGACAAAGTAATCAATAAAATCTCGTAGGTTTAAGACTTACATTATTTAGCTACTGTAAATGAATTAGTTACTAACTATAGTAAAAGTGTATTTCTAAGTTAACATTTCTATACTTAATTATATAATGTACTTACTATATTTAATTATACAATGTCAAGTTTTGAAAATATATTCCACACTTACACTTTTAGATCAGAAATAAAATAATCAATTTTTTATTTCTTAGAAGAATTTGCTAATAGTAATTTTATTTAGTTTAAACTAATCGGAAATACAAAAATCACTTTTAGTTTATTTATCAATGATAGACCTAGACATTTATAACAAATATTTATTTTGTTATGATTCTATAAATACGTTAAATTTTTGTATTTGTTTATATATGTTTATTTCAATAATAATAACAATAATAATATTGATTATTAAAGCAAATATAAAGTTAAATGAACTGGAACATAGTAATAATGAATTAAAACAGAAATAAACTAATTTCAAAATATCGTTTCATCGTGAAAACGATTATAATAATTGAATGCATCTAAACAAGAACACGATTTGCACATGCTGCTTAACAATTATTATGAACTAACCGTATTATTCTTTTTAATTTACATTCTTTTGTTTTATTTTTTTATTCGAAGTGAATGCACTTACAATGACATAATAACTATGCAAGAGATCCATTATTGTTGTGGTTATTTTTCATCAGAAGCGGTTAATTAAGTAAGTTCTTTTTCTTTCATAAACTAATCTCGTTAGATGCATACACACACACCTATACTAAACAAACACCGACGTATATACATACATAAACCGTTCTTAATGAATCTGTATGAAGCATAAAGGAGTGAAAGAATTTCTTATGTGAAATATGTAAGTGCTAATTACTTATTACGTGTAGCTTTCGTCGTTGCAAAAAAAAAGGCGTTCAATGTTCCCACGCAGAAAGGGTTTACTTGTTTCTTCTCGCCGTGTAAATCGATCGGCGCGAAATGCAATTAACAGTATTGAATATCCGAGCCGTCGTTATGCAATGTCGCTGCTATTTTGCCCAATTGCGACATCGACTCGACTCGTTGCGTAACTTGCGATTTTATTAATAATAAACTGGTGGTAATTGAACTTTGGTGTATTTTCCTCATTGTGCGTGCATTTGTAGGAATGGACATGTCGAATGTAATAAGAAACTTGGTTATGTGGAAGAGAAAGTTCTTCATTATTTGAATTGTCAACAAAGCATGTTTTGTAATTAAGACCACTGATTAAAACAATGATAATTAAACATTTGTTTCCTCGTTGTAAAGTTTAATAGCATAATGAGAATATTTAGAGATTACGTCTAAATTAATTAAGTGAAATTTCATACTTCTGTTCATTTATGTTTGAAATTTACAAACTGAAAATGAAATGCAGAACGAATAGGCTGAGTTCCGCGAAATTACTTCGTTAAGTGAAACTTCGTTTTCAGAGATAAAAAATATTATAGTAAATATTTGTAAAGAAAATGTAAACCTTTTGTCTAACAATGAAACGTTTTATTAAAATTGATTTTTGTGTTTTTTTTCTCTTTTATTTAGCAATTGCCTATAGGGAGTTATTGTAATTAATACTGATCGCTTTAAAAGTAACAGTTCTTTGTAAATCAGGATCAGGAAAAGAAATATACAAAGTTTATAATACCACTTCAGCAACCTAAAAAGGTTTTCTAAATCTTCTACTGAATAACCATTATCTTTCAATACATTTCTAGCATCCTCTTCATCCACATATTTCAATCCTTATAAATGAAGTTATCTGTACAACTTTGTCATATATTTTAATTATTTCCAAAATCAAACTTCTACATGATGAATTTTCAGTAAATTTAAATATATGTACAGTAATAAATGGTAAAATGGTGTAAATAAACTTACAATACCTAATATATAAAATATAAAATATTTGACCTTTAGTATTAAATGTTTCATCGTTATTTGAAATGTATTTCCTTGTATATATTACCATAATTTGTAACTTTTCAATTTTTGTATTATACATTAAAACTTGTTTTTGTGCGGTCCTTTTCTATGCGGTATAATATATCTAAAATATTATGAACCAAATTTTCACGGGATAGATTTAACAGTTTCAATTATGTAATAATGTGTTAAATGATATTTATTTACCAATTTTTATTTTCTCTAATTTGGGTTACAGTGGTAACAAATGGAACAATTATTTCCAGTATTGTAATAATAATAAGAAATGTTAATTATTTAATAATTATGTAATAAAATATTAAAAAAAATAATTATAATAAATATCGATTTCTATTTTAAATTCAATTATATACCCTAAGGATTTGATGAACCATAAAGGTTTGTCCTGATTATTGTAAATGTATAACATTGTGCGGAAGTAGATACTTATGGAAATTGAAGAGAGAGTTTGTTACATTTAAGATCGATGTCAATCTATATACCTTGAGGATAAACAACATCTTCTTCATGTATCAAACATCTGTTAACTGACATGATAATTTGAAGTAATCATAGAAATTCAAAATGTATTAAACACATTTGCGATATAAACAAGTCTTCCTAATTAAAGTTGAAGTACTGTGCGGAGTATGAAATGTCCTGTTCTGATACAATCGAAAGAGAAATGAACAGTGAATTCTACTTCGTAAATAAGGGGCCAATCCTTGAAAACTCTCACTTACTAAGCAAGTACTAAAGTGAAATTGTTTAAACGTCCATTATTTAGAGAGTTAATAATATATTAATTTGGATTTACCCACCGGTTCGGTTTGTTGTTTTTCTTCTTCGTTACGCATTCTTCTCCAATTGGTAAGAAGCATTCGAAATGCGAACACGAATTAATTACCTCCACGAACTGAATATATTCTCATGCAGTTTTAATGGAATCGTTTAAACGCAGAGAGCGAAATTAATTTAATCCAGAACGAGTGCAGGCAGCTTCTTTGCGATTGCGGCAACTTAACGTCAATTAACTACCAAATGCTATTCAATTTGTATTCAAATGGTTTTGATAATTAACAAAAGTAATTCTAGCATATTATTTACTCCTAATGTTGATGGCATATTACCTGTATTTTAAATGAATGAACGTTAGGAAATTAAATGGTAATGGAATTATATACAAATAATACAATTGGAATTAATTAAATATTAATTACTACTCATTGTAAATTTGTTTTATTTTCTTATTGTATCCGTTTTTTTTTGGTCAATAAATTTGATTATTATTAATTATTTGATTTTTAGGTGTTTATAATGGAAATCACTTTCTATTCAATTATTAGTTTATTGTGGTAAGTAGGTGTTCATAAGGGTAAATCATTTGGTTATTTGTTATGTTATTACCAAGTAGATTTATTGTTAAAATTGTTATATAGCATTCAAGCTTATCTTGATTTCTCTGTATGGAAAGTTTCTTCGATTGTTTCTATTTGTACTCTATTTTTTGAAATGGAGCATCAAAAAATTAATGATCTTTTTTATGTTTTTCGTTATGCAAAATTTGAACAATTATCCACAATAATTGAAGTTTCATACACCGGGTTAATATAGTCCGGATTCACTATAATCCAAAATAAACTAAATTTTAATTAAGGAAAATAAAAGTCAATTCTAAAAAAAATACTACACAATTTTTTTTATATATAAATAATGGTGTTTGGTTTCCTTCTATATAGTTCAGTCTCTTTTTGTGCAGTTTATTCTTTTGTATGAATTTAGTTCCACGTTTAGTGCGGTTTCGAACAGCCCAACCGATTATCCGGACTATGCGAAGTATTGTTGCATAGTCGCAAAAGGTTAAATTATATATGACGTTTATTAATATATTCAGACTGCTTAAAATAATACATCACAGAAATACATTGAATGCATGAATATTTATATAAAAATGTATCAATAAAATATAACAAAAATAACAACATTTCTTGCAACAAATAGATATAAATAATTACAAACAAGAAACTGTATTAAAAAAATATACAGTGACGCCAATGCTAAATAAATCATATTGTAGTACAATGAATTTATTGTATTAATATTTCCCATAAATATTTTATGTTACGAATCGATTGATGAATATGTGGATTGTGATTCATACTTATCTTATCTATAGTCATAATGTGTATGTATACGTGCTTCGTATTCGTTGGTTATCATCGTTTCAACCTACACTTCTATTATAACACTGGAAACAATACAGTAGACTAGTAGAGATAAAAAGTTCGCTTACACTTTAGGTATTTAATTGAATTCATTGCATAGTGTTTAACTTTGTAGTGTAATTGTTCAAGCGATCAAGTAATTTGAAATATATTGTA
>NW_017100021.1:0-4136 GCF_001412225.1 Nicrophorus vespilloides | reverse complement strand
TTTTTAAATATTCAAGTCTAAGTCTTCAGTTTTTACACAATAATTGAAAATTTTTAACAATTTTCCATAAAAATTATTAATCAGGATAATTGACAATTAATAATTGTTAGAGAAGAATTCAAGTTTTACTTAATAATCACCAATTTTATCTTCTCAAGAGATACCTTTTCAAGTTTTAGCTTAATAGTTTAATAATTCATTTTTGACAATTCTGCAATTCTTAAATCTTATTATAGAAACAAATAATTTTTAAATATTCAAGTCTATGTCTTCAGTTTTTATATAATAATTGAAAATGTTTAACAATTTTCCATAAAAATTATTAATCAGGATAATTGATAGTTAAAAATTGTTAGAGAATAATTCAAGTTTTACTTAATAATCACCAATCTTATCTTCTCAAGAAATACATTTTCAAGTCTTAGTTTAATAATTTAATAATTCATTTTTGACAATTCTCCAAATCTTATTATAGAAACAAATAATCTTTCTGTAATAGTTACTGATTCTATAAATATTCAAGTCTTAGTCTTCAGTTTTTACATAATAATTGAAAACTTTTAACAATTTTCCATAAAAATTATTAATCAGGATAATTGACAGTTAAAAATTGTTAGAGAAGAACTCAAGTTTTACTTAATAATCACCAATTTTATCTTCTCAAGAAATACATTTTCAAGTCTTAATTTAATAGTTTAATAATTCATTTTTGACAATTCTCCAATTCATAAATCTTATTATAGAAACAATTTTTTTTATTCTATAAATATTCAAGTCTTAGTCTTCAGTTTTTACATAATAATTGAAAATGTTTAACAATTTTCCATAAAAATTTTTAATCAAGATAATTGACAGTTGAAAATTGTTAGAGAAGAATTCAAGTTTTACTTAATAATCACCAATTTTATCTTCTCAAGAAATACATTTTCAAGTATTAGTTTAATAATTTAATAATTCATTTTTGACAATTCTCCAATTTTTAAATCTTATTATAGAAACAAATCATTTTTAAATATTCAAGTCTTAGTCTTCAGTTTTTACATAATAATTGAAAATTTTTAACAATTTTCCATAAAAATTATTAATCAGGATAATTGATAATTAAAAATTGTTAGAGAAGAATTCAAGTTTTACTTAATAATCACCAATTTTATCTTCTCAAGAAATACATTTTCAAGTCTTAGTTTAATAATTCATTTTTGACAATTCTCCAATTCTTAAATCTTATTATAGAAACAATTTTTTTTATTCTATAAATATTCAATTCTTAGTCTTCAGTTTTTATATAATAATTGAAAATTTTTAACAATTTTCCATAAAAATTATTAATCAGGATAATTGATAATTAAAAATTGTTAGAGAAGAATTCAAGTTTTACTTAATAATCACCAATTTTATCTTCTTAAGAAATACATTTTCAAGTCTTAGTTTAATAATTCATTTTTGACAATTCTCCAATTCTTAAATCTTATTATAGAAACAAATAATTTTTAAATATTCAAGTCTTAGTCTTCAGTTTTTACATAATAATTGATAACTTTTAACAATTTTCCATAAAAATTATTAATCAGAATAATTATAAACAAACAACTTATGACGATTTTCATTTTTAATTCCAAATATTTGTAATTTGAAGAGAAAATAAACAAATTAGTTTCTAGTAATTTAATACAAACTATGTGTACTAACTATTATTAACTTGGTACGACTAATAAATATAATACCAACTATTGGCGGACGAGGCGGATATATCCGCCATATCCTTTCCAGTTGAAAATGCGATCAAAAACAATCAAATTTACTGATTATGTTCAAGATGTTTGCACTATCAATGTTGTTTTATGGTTTCGGTGGATTTGGAAATTGGAATTTCAGTTCTTCGGTGTTTATTGCGTGCCACAAAGGATGTCGAGGTCTGGTGATTGCGGTTGGTTTGATTCACATACACATGCCGAGATAGATAGATAAATAGTAGAGTGCGAGACAGAGGAAGGAGATGGAGCCATGCATCTTCCTAATTAGCAATTAGATTCGGAGCTGTAATCAATCGGCGACGGAGAGATAGAGATGTAGTGCGAGTGAGCTGTAGCGGTTAGTTATGGTGGATGCGACGGGCATTCCTATCTGTGTGTGTATGTTCAAGCCTCCGTTGCTTCCTTCCCAGTACCCGATTCTAATTAGCATGTCTATCCACTCCGTTGCGGCAGATTAAACCTTCTCTCTCTCTCTCTCTGACTCACTCTCTTGCATATACATATATTCACTGTCAGATACACATCCTAGCGCATTCGCGTTCATTAAGACTTGTATGGTACATCTCGACGTGCACAGAGTTATGATCGAATCAACTCGAAAAGGATTATTTCG
The DNA here is from genome assembly GCF_001412225.1 of Nicrophorus vespilloides. Lineage (NCBI taxonomy): Eukaryota > Metazoa > Arthropoda > Insecta > Coleoptera > Silphidae > Nicrophorus > Nicrophorus vespilloides. The sequence continues at coordinate 1,769 of NW_017100021.1, read as the reverse complement.
CACGTAACGATAATCCTGCGCGCGCTCTCTTCCATACTTCATCTAAAAACCAATCGACGACCCTTCACAGGATTAGGATCAAACCTCATTGGGTAATGTAGATGGATGCATGACGACGAACCAATCTAGTGGAAGATTTATGGATAAAACGGTTAACATTTTTTTCTTTTTATATAAAATTTAACGAAGCACAAATTATTTAGTACCATTAAATCACACAGTTTTCATTGCACGTCAATTTTCATCGCTCAAAATCAATCAATCTTTATTAACGGTACAAATAATTGACGTCACCTCAAAGTAATTGCAAGAATATTAAAGTTTCCAATAGGAATTGAATATTTTCACGTAACGTAACCGTAACGTTGTATTGACGTTCTTAGTGAAGCGAATTGGAATTTTGAAAATGTAAAGTCAATTTCAAATTAATTGGGAAGATTTACACTGAACAAATCTTCAAAATATTGCTTGAATTGAAACGAAACTAAACTCTAGTGTGAATCTTGTCCGCTTGCTCTAGTCCAGTGATTCCCAAAGTGGTCTATATCGACCCGCAAGGGTCTATGACAACTTGAAAGGGGTCTACATCAGTGAAAAAAAAATTTAAATGAAAATGGGGGTCTACAATCAACATACACTGATAGTACCTATTTACTTACATTATACTATCTTATAATATAAAGACATGTACATTATTTAGTTGCTAAAATTTTGAGTGTTAGATTGTATGAATCTCTTCAATTAGTCATTTCATCAATTACTCCTTTACACTGAAGTACGCTGACTGTCGAAATTTTTAATTTCCTTTCCATCGTCATACCTAGTGCAATCTCCTAACGAAAAAAAAAAGAAACAGACTGGACATCATTAGACGAGGAGATTTAAGATTAAACCTTACAAAATTGACACCAAATGTTGATAATTTATTATTAAAGCATCAGCTTCATCCTTGTCACTAAAAACATATACTTATTGCTTAGTTTATTTTATGTTTATTTTATGTTACCTATATTTTTATATAACAGAGACAAAATTTTATTTTGAGTAGTTTTAATTTATGTATAAAACTTAACATGTGTTTTTTCTTTAAGTTTTTATGTTTGACAAGATTTTTTGCACTTTTTGAAACTATTTTAGAATTTCTGGACACTAAAGATAACATTTTAAAAGACAATTTAATGAAGTGAAAAACAGATATCGCCTATTTAACAGATTTGTTTACAAAATTTAATCTGGTTAATTTGCAGTTACAAGGCGACAGTCTAAATTTGATTAAAACAAAGTCCATCTTATCAGCGTTTCTTTGCCAGTGTTAAACTAATGAAGCAAAATATTGGACGGGGCTAATTTTCCCATTTCCCCAATTTGTCACAAATAAACTGCGTTCAACATTTAAATGTTCTCTATTCAGATTTTGAAACTAGGTTTGAGGACGTTTTGACTATGGTAATACCACCGTGTATAATTAACCCATATGGTGACATAGAAGAAACGAATGTCATAATACAAGAGGAACTGACTGAACTAAGTACAAACGAAGAACTTAAAGTTTAGTTTAAAAACGGATATCAGCAAAACAACATACCCGTTCCATTACTTATGCCGTATTATGGAATATAGCGTGGAAATTTTTAATTTCCTTTCCATCGTCATACCTAGTGGAATCTCCTAACGAAAAAAAAAAGAAACAGACTGGACAACATTAGACGAGGAGATTTAAGATTAAACCTTACAAAATTGACACCAAATGTTGATAATTTATTATTAAC
>NW_017100020.1:22202-40301 GCF_001412225.1 Nicrophorus vespilloides | reverse complement strand
TCGAAGACTGGATAGCCTACTGCGCCACGCCTCGTTTCGGTGCGGGTGAGAGCCAGGTATCCTAGCCACTAGACCATATCGGATAGTTATTTGAACTACTTCAGGTTTTTGGATATCTCGGATGACCTATTTTTAGTAGTTGTAATATAATAGTATACTGATAATAATAAATGACCAGAATTTCCAAACACTAGTCCAAATCAAATGATTATATGACCATATGGCCCTTATAGTTTATTTCCATAGGTCATATTTTATGAAATGCAAAACTATTCCGATACCGGGAATCGAACCCGAGCCTCCTGGGTGAGAGCCAGGTATCCTAGCCACTAGACCATATCGGATTGTTATTTGAACTACTCTGCATGTCCGGATCTCTCGTATGACCTATTTTTAGTAATTAAAGTATAGAAGTCTTCCGATACAGGGAATTGAGGAATCAAAACCACTAGATCATATCAGTAGGTCATATAACATTTATGGGTCATTTTTAAAGGTCATCATATTCTGGAAATCGGATCGCTTTTTCACCAAGTCAAGTGTATTTCTCACATTATCTATTTTCAGTAGTTCAATTGCCAAAAACAAAAAACATTAGTATGCTAGCCACTGGACCATATATGAAATCTGGTGAAAGGAGATGCATCCCGAATTTTCCGCGCTGCGATAACGCCGAATCCCATCACCGAATGACCGACCAGATAAAATTGCGGCCGGTGGTAATTCATTCACGGCCGAGTTCATCCCCCTCCTCCCCCCCTCCCTCTTCGCCGACAGATATAATCCCTCCCCCGTTCCCATGGGACCACATTTAATACCGTTGAGGGATGTTTCATTTAATAATAGTTTTATTCAAATTCTTAAGCCGAAATAACTTTTTAATTTCGTTTTGCTATTCGCGGTTGCCGTTTGAGGAGGATGAGAAGAAGAAGATGAAGAAGAAGAAGAAGGGTGATGGGGAGGGGGAGGAGGCGCGCGAGAGACGAGGGTCTTCCGGTTGCGACTGTCCCGGAAATCTCTGAAATTATGGGCCGGAGAGGCATTAGGCGCGGTATTTAAAAAAGGTTGTTCGGCTTAAAATGGCATCTCAAAGGGAGAGAGCAATAGAATAGTAATAGCTTTATATTAACGTCTGCATTGCTGTGATTACGTTGGAGCTCCTCCGCCCAGCAGCGAGGAAAGCGAGGCGTGCGAGCAAAGGAGGCGGCGGCGGCGGCGAAGGCGAAGGCGGCTGTCTTGGATATTCAAGTGGAACGGGTGGTAGAAAGGAAGGAAGGAACGAAGGGGCGCACGTCGTCCGTATTAAGTGCGATGCCTTTGATTGCTTCAATTCCTAAATTTATATGTACATATTATATTTGTGGCTTCCAACTTGATTGTATCATTTCTTAATATTAATCAGATTCTATTTGAGAATTTAGTAATTAGTGTAAGTTATCAATCAATTTTGTCATGTAACAATTTATAAAAATAATAATATAAAAACTCACCTAAGAATTACTTTTTAGATAGTATCCTAGCATGGTTGGTCATATTGCCCATATGGGTAAATTGACAGATGTCATCATTTTTATAAATTGACAGATGTCATTATTTTTGTAGATCTGTCAAATTTATCTTCAGTATTTGAATCGTAATATTATTTCTATACCAAGAACAGGGTACGTTGCTACTAAATCACATATGACCCATATGGGTCATTTGGAAAGGTCATAATTTAGATTAGATGCAAAAGGATTCCGATACCGGGAATCGAACCCGAGCCTCCTGGGTGAGAGCCAGGTATCCTAGCCACTAGACCATATCGGACTTACATAAGCTAAGTCATATTCGTTCATTACCGAACGTCAAATGTCGCAATATTGAAATTATAATGTAATTTACAAGACAACACAACTATTTCCATGTTTACATTGCACACACTACATCTCAAATTGTATCAATATTAAATTATATAAATACCTTATAACATGATTAACAGAACTTCAAATGTTTGGTTAATTACACGCATCCAACGTCGTTCAAGGTTGACTTTCGACTGGCATATCTACATCGATTTTTATAAAAACCAATCGAGTCAAGTGGTAGACGCAAACAAAAAAAAAAAACATTTATTTTTCAAGTGGGTCATGTGTTACCGCATAGGTGCGCTCTTAAATGAAGTCGCCTGCTACGAGCAGTAAAAATTGGAAAAAAAAGTGAATACGATTTTCAAGTTTTCTTAATTACACGAAAATTTCGTAACTTTTGTTGTATTTTATGATTGCGTAAGATGGGCATCTCCATTACGCAACTTTTTATGAAACAATTTTTTCTTAATGTTCGTTACGTAACAGGGAATAGAAGTTTCTTTCAGTCTTTCGTGAATTTCTCTACAACCCTTTAAGATAATTAAATCATCGACCACTCAATTAAAAGCTGAATGTCTCACCTTTGTAACGAGACTATTGGCATCTTCGTGTTATGATCGAGTCGTCTGCTACGAGCTGTAGAAATTGGAAAAAAAAGTGAATAGAATTTTCAGTTTTCTTAATTACCCGAAAATTTCGTAACTTTTGTTGCATTTTATGATTGCGTAAGATGGGCATCTCCATTACGCAACTTTTTATGAAACAAATTTTTCTTAATGTTCATTAAATAATAGGGAATATACGTTTGTTTTCAGTCTTTCGTGAATTTTTCGACAACCCTTTAAGATAATTAAATCGTCGACCACTCAATTAAAAGCTGAATGTCTCACCTTTGCAACGAGCCTATTGGCATCTTCGTGCTATGATCTGGTTGTATGCTACGAGCTGTAGAATTTGGAAAAAAGTGAATAGAATTTTCAGATTTCTTAATTACCCGAAAATTTTGTAACTTTTGTTGCATTTTATGATTGCGTAAGATGAGCACCTTCCTTACGCAACTTTTTATGAAACAAATTTTTCTTAACGTTCGTTACGTAACAGGGAATAGACGTTTTTTTCAGTTTTTCGTGAATTTCTCGACAACCCTTTAAGATAATTACATCATCGACCACTCAATTAAAAGCTGAATATCTCACATTTGCAACAAGTCTATGATCGAGTCGTCTGTTGCGAGCTGTAGAAATTGAACTACGTAACTTTTGGTGCATTTTATGATTGCGTAAGATAGGCACCTCCCTTACGAAACAAAATTTACTTAATGTTCATTAAATAATAGGGAATATACGTTTTTTTCAGTCTTTCGTGAATTTCTCGACAACCTTTTAAGATAATTAAATCATGGACCACTCATTTAAAAGCTGAATGTCTCACCATTGCAACGAGTCTATTGGCATCTTCGTGCTATGATTGAGTCGTCTGTTACGAGCTGTAGAAATTGGAATTTTCAAGTTTTCAATTTTTCACGTTTTTTCTTAATTACGTAACTTTTGATGCATTTCATGATTGCATAGGTGCTTCACAAAATTATGATGCACTACTGGGGTCATGAGAGAAAACGTAAATAATAATCAAATAGATTAGATACGTTTCTCAAATAATTATATTGCTTTAGTGAAAAAAAAAAGTTTAACTAAATTTAATAAGTGTAAGTCGTGAAATTAATGAAATTAAGGTTAACTTTTTCGTTTTATTGCGGCTGTTGTGGGTGGTTTCGTAATGAAATCAGGATTGGACGAGGTGATAAAATAAACTGGATTTGGTGGAGGGTGATTTTTTTCTTCTTCTGCTTCTGTATGTGCGACTGTCTTCTATCTTTCGGAGGGGAGAGAAAAAAAAAATTGGAAACGAACTGTGATAAAGCGTAACAAGGCCCCGGAATAGCTCTATAACCGCGATTCCTCTCACTCTAAATTTATATACTTATATGTGCATTTTTTTCTCGATCTCTCCTCACGTGTCTCTCCTCTCTTCCGTGCATGATGATGCATGATGGTTGAAGGCGCAGCGAGAGAGGAAAGATCTCGCGTTTTTGAAAAGGTGGCTGCTGCTGCTGCTGCCGCTGCGGTGGAGGAGAGAGTACGTACGTGCCTTCTGCGGCTTATGCCTATGCAGCATCATCCTTCCACTCACCCCACCATGCGTGGCATATTGGCATTATTTATTTGCCTGACATGTGCTCGATATGTATATTGTCGGTCAATCCATATTGCCTTCCATTTCAATTCCATTTCTACTCCTCACTACCCTCCAACCACCGTCTTTTTATCTCTCTCGTACTTCATAAATATGCCAATAAAACGGTCGGGGACAGTTCTTGTGGGTCCTTTCGCTAAGCGATTTATTGTTTGGACCTAGTGTGCGGATCCGCCGGTCAACCAATTGATTTAAGTAAATTTCAATATATTTATAGTGGCTGTCCCCTGCACGTCCATAAAAATGACCGTATTTTTTTCATTCTCTCTCTCTCTCTCTCTCTCTCTCTACCCATCGAATTAGACATATTAAAAGGGCGGCCGGAGAAAAACAAATGCCAGCATCCTCCTACCAACCAGACGCGAACGAAAGAAAGAAAGAAACACAAACATCTGGACACCGTTTATTGCATTTCTTTTTCAACGTGTCTCTGCTTTTCTTTCTTTCATGTTTCTCACACGCTATAAATAAAAGAAAGTTTCCAACTAACTTTCCATTGTTTTACTGCTTAAAATTCATTGACAGCTACATTCTTTTTTTTTTTTGCAAATCTTGAAAATAACAATCAAATTAAATCGCAAAGCCATCTAATTAGTTTATGTAATCATACAAAATTATATGAACTTAAATTAAGACCAATGAAGGTTTGTATAAAAAAAAATTATATAAACATTCTATTGTTGTGTCCAACCACTTTATTATTAATTACTGTTATATACTGCATACTGTGAACATCTGCATTGAAATTGAAAAAAAAGTGAATAGAATTTTCGAGTTTTCAGTTTTCTTAATTACACGAAAATTTCATAACTTTTGTTGCATTTTATGATTGCGTAAGATGAGCACCTCCTTACGCAACTTTTTATGAAACAAATTTTACTTAATGTTCGTTACGTAACAAGGAATAGACGTTTCTTTCAGTCTTTCGTGAATTTCTCGACAACCCTTTATGATAATTAAATCGTCGACCACTCAATTAAAAAGCTGAATGTCTCACCTTTGCAACGAGCCTATTGGCATCTTCGTGCTATGATCGAGTCGTCTGCTACGAGCTGTAGAAATTGAAAAAAAAGTGAATAGAATTTTCGAGTTTTCAGTTTTTTTAATTACACGAAAATTTCATAACTTTTGTTGAAATTTATGATTGCGTAAGATGAGCATCTTCCTTACGCAACTTTTTATGAAACAAATTTTTCTTAATGTTCGTTACGTAACAGGGAATAGACGTTTCTTTCAGTCTTTCGTGGATTTCTCGACAACCCTTTAAGATAATTAAATCATCGACCATTCAATTAAAAGCTGAATGTCTCACCTTTGCAACGAGCCTATTGGCATCTTCGTGCTATGATTGAGCCGTCGGCTACGAGTTGTAGAAATTGAAAAAAAAGTGATTAGAATTTTCAGTTTTCTTAATTACACGAAAATTTCATAACTTTTGTTGCTTTTTATGCTTGCGTTAGATGGGCATCTCCATTACGCAACTTTTAATGAAACAAATTTTTCTTAATGTTCGTTACGTAACAGGGAATAGACGTTTCTTTCAGTCTTTCGTGAATTTCTCGACAACCCTTTAAGATAATTAAATCATCGACCACTCAATTAAAAGCTGAATGTCTCACCTTTGCAACGAGCCTATTGGCATCTTCGTGCTATGATCGAGTCGTCTGCTACGAGCTGTAGAAATTGAAAAAAAAGTGAATAGAATTTTCGAGTTTTAAGTTTTTCACGTTTTTTCTTAATTACGTAACTTTTCACGCAGTGGAAACGTGGCTTCTTAAATTAAGCCTAGGACCTCACAAAGTCATGAGAGAAAACGTAAATAATAATCAAATAGATTAGATACATTTCTCAAATAATATTGCTTTAGTGAAAAAAAAAAGTTTAATAAATTTAATAAGTGTAAGTCGTGAAATTAAAGAAATTAAGGTTAACTTTTAGTGCAATAAAACAAGATATAGACGTTTTTTCAGTCTTTCGTGAATTTGTCGACAACCCATGGAGATAATTAAGTCATCGACCACTCAATTAAAAGCTGAATGTCTCACCTTTGCAACGAGCCTATTGGCATCTTCGTGCTATGATCGAGTCGACTGCTACGAGCTGTAGAAATTGGAAAAAAAGTGAATACGATTTTCAAACCTTTTTGGAGAAACTCTCTGGTTCCTTATGTTCTACTAGTTCTTACGACCCGTCTAGGTCACTGTCTCAAAAGGAGGATTATTTAAAAGTCGGACAGCCAACTATAAAATTAGCAAACACTTATGTTATTTTAAGTTAGTCCTAGTCCTAGTAATAGTTCTAGTTTTACTCTACTCTTGACCAGAAACCTATGCTTGTTGCAACTGGAAGCTCGACAATACTACAAAGTGTTCCACAGTGTTTCAGAGATATTTCATCCCAGAACACGACACTATGTTTATTTTGTTCCAAAAGTAAGAATTTGTTGTTTAGATTATTATATAGTTTGTATATCCTAATGAATTCTTTCTAAAATTATCGTTACGAAATAGCGGTTTGTGTGAACTCGTTCAACTCTTTTCGGTGTTTATCTGTAACGGTGTAAATGGGAGATAGTGCGGCGAAATCGGGCTGCGGTTAATAAATAAGGGTTGGGCAGCAAACAAATTAGAGTGTGAGGGGTGAGGGGTGGTTGTCGTTTTGTGTCGGTGCGCGTATCGGCGTGTCCGGCCCTGGACACACGCAATAAATACGGACGTAATCTTGAAATGAAATTCCGGTCAGCCAGAGAGAGAGAGAGAGAGGAAGAGCAGGCAGGCAGTTCAAACAGTTCACAACAATTTCCATGTGCAAATATGACTGCTCGTTCGCTATGTCATGTTCAAACCACAGCCACCCCAGTTCTAATCATATTCGTGTCAACAAATTAAGATTCATAAGTTTTTTGCATTCCAACATCGGGGGCGGCTGCGTTTTCATGCAATGTACCAGTTAGTGAGTGTGTGTTAGAGAGAGAGAGAAGCAATGTCAATTTATGCATATTAATGAGGAAGGCCCTTTCTGCGTTGGCAAGCGAGCACACTATACACACTTATCTGCTACCGGCGGTGTTAGGGGGTCAGATCCGATCTATATAGTGTATATCGGTTATAGCCTAGTGCATGGAAAGAGAAGGAGATGTGATAGGATCGAGATGATGTTGAGAGTGAGCGAGAGGAGGGACGGTGGGGGGGGGTAAAAAAAAAAGGGCAGATCTTGCCGCCGCCCTGGACGAAGGCCGAGAGAGGAAAACTGCCGGCCAAGCATATTTTATAAATCTATAAAGGTTGCTCCTTCTTCTCTCTTTTTTTTTATTTTTATTATTATTCCTTTCTTCCTTCCTTCCTTCTTTTCAACCCAAAACTATTATAACTCAACCCCCTTCTAACGGAACGCGCGCTCGACCCCTTCAGCCCTAAAATAATCAGGTAGACCAAACATTCAATTCCCTGACTTATAGGAGCGAACTAATAGATGATGAAGACCAAAAAAAAAGAAAGAAGTGGGCGCATTAAATCATGAAAACAGAAGACGAATCGTTTTCTTCACCGTTAATTGTTTCAATCGTCTCTGCAAATTATAAAGTTGTCCACACACCATCATAATATACTTTCATTATACATGTAAATTTATCATTTATTTCGCCAAACATAGGAAATTAATCCTCAAAAATTATAAATTGTGAGTGTCATAAAAGAAGCGTTACTATTTATTATTTTAATTCTGGACTTTTATGGCAATTGTGAAAGCACTTAATTATCAATAAACTACAATTTGTTGATATTCGCTATATAATTATGAAATTTATTCTGACATAACCTCAACAGAAAATAAATGGTTGTAAAATAGAATCGTAACGCTTCTTTTATGACAACTCAAAAAAATCTAACTTAATAGTATTTTTTCTTTAAATCTTTGAATTTTCAAGTTAAAAGATAGCACATTTTCTTAAGAATCTTTAAGTTTTATACCAATTTTATCATTTAACTTTCCAAGTAAAAAAAAAATGGGACATAAGAAATTAAAAAGTGTGCTTGTCATAAAAGAAACGTTACTATTTATTTTTTTTAATTCTATACTTTAAATAGAATCGTAACGCTTCTTTTATAACACTCACAAATAAAAAGATAACACATTTTCTTAAGAATCTTTAAGTTTTATACCATTTTTATCATTTATCTTTCCAATTAAAAAAAATGGGACTTAAGAAATTAAAAATTGTGATTGTCATAAAAGAAACGTTACTATTTATTATTTTAATTCTAGACTTTTATGGCAATTGCGAAAGTACCTAATTATTAATAAATTAAAATTTTTTGATGTTCGCTATATAATTATGAAATTTATTTTGACATAACCTCAACAGAAAATAAATGGTGGAAAAATAGAATCGTAACGCTTCTTTTATGACACTCACAAATAAAAATGATAATACATTTTCTTAAGAATCTTTAAATTTTATACCAATTTAATACCAATTTTATCATTTATCTTTCCAAGTCAAGAAAATGGGACCTCAAAAATTAAAAATTGTGCATTTCATAAAAGAAGCGTTACTATTTTGTTGTTTTCTTTAAATTTCCATGCATTTATCGTAATTGTGAAAGCGTTAAATTATCGATAAATTAAAATTTGTTGATTTTCGCTATGTAACTGTGAAATTTAATCTGTCATAACCTCAACAGAAAATAAATGACGGAAAAATAGAATCGTAACGCTTCTTTTATGACAACTCAAAAAATCTAACTAAATAGTATTTTTTTTCTTTAAATCTTTGAATTTTCAAGTTGGAAATGATATCTTCAAAATAAGACTTAACGCAATTTACTAAATTGAAGAATTGAAGTAAACTTCTTGAATTGTTAAAATAATAAACTCATTGAGTGGAAATTAAAAATACATTTCCTTTAAAATAATGTTGTTTGCGTTTGTCTTCCTTTGGTGTTTTTCAAATTACGAACGCGCTTATCTGGGACGCAATAAATATCGGACGGACGGAGTTATTGCGGAAATAAAGTGCGGGTGGAAAGAGATAAATATATGTATGGAATGAATAAAAAAAAAAAAAGGAAACAGAAAGAAAATGTGAAGAAGGAAAAATTTAAAGCGCGATCGCCATGCGAAGATACATATAATTTCTGGTGCGTATCGAGACGTTTGCATCTAGGACGATTTAAATCCGCGGTGGAGGCGGCTGTGCTTCATGCATAATTCATATTTAAACATAGCAATAGATATATCCGAGCTGGGAAAGTGATGTGATATTAATTAAGTGCTCGGTCCTGGGTTTATACACGCCGCCGCCACCCCTCTTCGCCAGCCGCCACTATTAATCACTTTGCTACTGCTGACTGGCAACTTAATCTCGAACACTTGTCGGCTTAAATATCGCCTCCAAACAACCGACGAAGGATGCTAAAGGAAGGAGAGCTTTTCACCTCTTTCCCAAGAAAAAGACTGGAAAATAAAAGCGCACGCACGCACACACACGTTCGATTGGAGATGCAGGAAAAGTGATAAAAGTAAAATGGATTTTCAATTACCCCAAAGTGTAATGGTTTGTTTCCGTTCGCAGACGCGAGGGTGCGCGACGTCTCTTCTTCGTTTCACCTTCAATCAGAGACCGCGCGTCTCTCACTCAATCAATCCTCTCTCGTCTTTTATGAAGTTATAAACACTGATTGTACCCGTGCCTTTCGACTTTGTCTCATCATCATCATCATCACCACGATCATCATCATCATCTCCCTTTCTTTCATGCACACCGCACGTTTCGCTGCACCCCCCTCTCGCAGATGCACATTCGCACTTAATTTTATTCATCCCTTGTTCTTATCGCCGACCCCCCATCCCACCTAAATTGAATCACACACGCAAATTACTTACGTAATCTCGTTCCCTTGCATTTCGACGCACTTCCGATTCCAATCGGGATGGATTAATTCATTCAATATAAAAGAGAGGGAGTCACTTGCAAACGGTTAACACATCCTCAAGACTAATTACAATAATTATTCGGTCAACATTCATCAGTGTCTTTGCATTATTCTTAATTACTCCATATGTAATAACATTAGAAAGGATGTTAGAGATGTCTATTAAAGAAAGAAATACAGTGGAACCTCGCAATTGCGAAAGTACTTAATTATCAATAAATTAAAATTTGTTGATATTCGCTATATAATTATGAAATTTAATCTGATATAACATCAACAGAAAATAAATGGCTGTAAAATAGAATCGTAACGCTTCTTTTATGACACTCACAAATAAAAAGATAACATATTTTCTTAAGATTCTTTAAGTTTTATACCAATTTTATCATTTATTTTTCCAAGTCAAAAACAATGGGAAAAATAGAATCGTAACGCTTCTTTTATGACAATTTAACTAAATAGTACATTTTTTTTTAATCTTTGAATTTTTCAAGTTAAAAATCAAAACTTCAAAATAAGACTTAACGCAATTTAGTATTCTTAATTACTCGATAGATAATAACATTAGAAAGGATGTTAAAGAAAGAAATACAGTGGAACCTCTTTAATTCTAGACTTTTATGGCAATTGCGAAAATACTTAATTATCAATAAATTAAAATTTGTTGCTATATAATTATGAAATTTATTTAGACATAACTTCAACAGAAAACAAATGGCTGTAAAATAGAATAGTAACGCTTCTTTTATGACACTCACAAATAAAAAGATAACACATTTTCTTAAGATTCTTTAAGTTTTATACCAATTTTATCATTTATCTTTCCAAGTCAAAAACAATGGGATCTAAAAAATTAAAAATTGTGTTTGTCATAAAAGAAACGTTACTATTTAGTTTATTAATTCTAGACTTTTATGGCAATTGCGAAAGTACTTAATTATCAATAAATTTTATCATTTATCTTTGTAAGTCAAAAACAATGGGACCTAATAAATTAAAAATTGTGTTTGTCATAAAAGAAACGTTACTATTTATTATTTTAATTCTAGACTTTTATGGCAATTTTGAAAGTACTTAATTATCAATAAATTAAAATTTGTTGGTATTGGCTATGTAACTAAGAATTTTAATCTGACATAAGCTCAACAGAAAATAAATGGCGGAAAAATAGAATCGTAACGCTTCTTTTATGACAATTTAACTAAATAGTACATTTTATTTTTAATCTTTGAATTTTCAAGTTTAAAATCAAAACTTCAAAATAAGACTTAACGCAATTTAGTATTCTTAATTACTCGATAGATAATAACATTAGAAAGGATGTGAGACATGTCTCGCTTAACGAACAAAATGAATTGTAAGAAAAATGACTTGCTTAACGAACGACGTTTCGCATAACGAGTGAAGATGACAAGAGAAGTCTCGGTAAAACTTAGATAAAGAAACGTTTGTATTTTCCACAAGGTCTTTTCTCCCACGCAGCCCTTTTTTGAAATGAACACATTTTTGTATTATATAATTTAGTCTTAGTCAGGGGACCGAATAGATAGCAAGTCTTAGTCAAGGGGATTGAACTGAGAAGAAGTCTTAGTAAGAGCGTCCAACGAAGAACATGGTCTTACTTGGGAGAGTCCAAGGAAGAGCACTTACTTCTTAAATACTAACTTAAGAGAAGAATATAACTCTTAGTAATAATCCCTGAGATCAACTAATGTATAGTTGACTTTTCAATTAAAAATATTGCATTTAATATTAATAAACTAAGACTCTAAGACTCCACAACTACGAGATAATCCACGGTGTCCAAGGATTTCTTAACCCCAGGACACAACAGTTACAAATGTTAGTGGTCATTCTAGTTGTATCTTAGTGTTGTTTGTAATCACAAAATTTCCAAAATTTTTTTTAAACATGTCTGAACACAAGTTCAATATTTGTGCTTTTTTTGTGCAAAATTTAATAACATGTCTGTCTCCAAATAAAACCATAGATATGAAAAGCAAAATCATTAAAAATCGAGACCAAGTTATACTTTTTTTTCCTTTGACATGGAACGTATTATCGACATTTACATGGGTTTATATGGGAAAATGTGTTTCACTATACGAGTAAAAATCCGGAAATTTCAGAACAGATTAAACTCGTTAAGCGAGGTATCGTTGTATAAAGAAACGAATGAGTCATAAGTGATTTTCGTGGAATTTTTAAAGTATTCAAACTTTCAAATTCAAAGTTAAATTAATTTAATAAACATTTCTTTGTGTTTTACTTAATTAGAGTAATAAAGCTAGAAACTAAGTTGAAGATGCATATTAAAGAAATATATGTAAAGAATTGATTGAGTCATAAGTGAAATCTCTGGAATTCGTAAAGTAATTTCAAAGTAAAAAAGCTTTTTACTTAATTTGAATTACAAACAAAGATATCCAAAAAATTGATTTTTGTGTAATTTAAAGTTTTCGCGTAATAAACTTTCAAAGTTGAAGTAAATCAAAGTAAGAATCTAAAAAAAAACTGTGTCTTCACATAATTAAAATTATCTTAGTTTCGAATTGATGGAAACAAAATGAAAATGATGATCATGAAAATGTATTTACTTTGCTTTGCCACATTTATTTTGTTCACTAACTACTACATAAGAAACGAACAAATATTTGGTATTTAATAAGTATATAGATCGTTTGAAAAAGAACGTAACTTAATTGTCCTCAACATTCTCCTTACTTTCCGGAATACTGAGAATGTTCAATGGGAATTGATAAACGAACTCGTATTTGTACATCGCGGATCCTTCCACACAGTTATAGTTGAGGTTGAATGGCATCGAGTTTCTTGCAAGCATATTGACGCGTTTCTCGGGAGGAATCGAAGGACCTTGGCACGATCTCAATCTGTTCTCCAATTTCGGCAGATCCTCGCAGTATTCTGAAAGAAAATAATACAAATTATTTTTTCAAATTATTTTAGGATAAGAAAGTTTTCACCTTGCGCCACTCCCAAATACATTATCTGCTGTCTCGTGTGATTGTTGGAGATCCACGGCAGATTCTTCGCATCGCCGCCGAAAAACGTGTCGTCCGTAGTGTTGTGTATCGCCATTTCGAGTAGAAGAAGTGCCGTATTTCCTGCCGACACTTCGCTCATTTCCATTTCCTCTATTGCACCATCATCGTCCACTTTATAGTTATCCTTCTTCTCTGCTGCATCCATGAAGTTCTTGGAGGAGGCATAATCGAAGAACTTGGCCATCGCCATCGTCAGAGGAAAGACCACCTTCCAAGTCAGCAGATTCTTCGGCACTTTCGCCGCTTCGATCAAGCTACCCGCAGGAACAACTACCAAAAAACACAAATGATATCAAACCAAATTTCGATAATAAAAAGACACAAATTACAGATGTTATTGCTTAAGTAGAAGCTGACCGGTTTCTTTTCAAAGCTGTTGACGAGGTTTCCAAATCTGTAAGGAAATCGCAGTGAATCATATATGTAATATATAATAGAAACTTACATGTTTCCTTTGGCTGCATTAAATATACTTCTGCTCTTGATTAACCCAACGTTGTAGTAGTTTTCCACGTACGTGTTCCTCAGAAGCTTCAATTCAGAATACTTCTTCGTGATATCATCAAGTTTCGGGCCATTGCTTTTGTCGTTCAAAACCAGACTCAAATTCGGTCTATATTCGCTTTTCAAGTCCATAACTTGTTTAGCGTGATCCAAACCTCCCATCAGAATGTCGTTTAACAAATCGAAGAGTTCCGGCAGTTTGGTAGAAACGCTCGAAGAAATATTGACGTGTTCCAAGTACAAGTAAGATGCGATATCGTTGAAGGCTTCTGTGGCTTCCCGCAGACAGTAACTGTCCACGTCTTCGGTCGGTCTCTTCACGATCAGCTCGTAGAACATGCTTAAAGCAATGTAATTCTTAAAGAAATCCCTGTTTTCACAAATTACACAATTATTTATTTGTAATCATTTATTAACTAAACTTCTCACGTATCGATTGTGCTGAAGATTGTTAACAGTTCGTGGAAGTAATCCTCGAAGAATACCTCAACGGTTGCTTCCATGCTGACGTCCAAAACCTGAAAGACCGTCAGCAGATTGAAATGGGACCACTTTTTCTGCAGCTCACTGATCGTGTACAATTTGCTATTTCCCAAATTCATTTCTTCGTTGATTTTCATTTGTTTCGGGTAAATCTGCAACAACAAAAAATTAACTGTTGCACTTTTAACGATTGATTATTAAACGTTTACCTTCCAGATTTCTTTCAACTGATTTTCCAGTTTGTTCGGGAATTTCGCAGAGAACATACCGAGGACTTCATCGAACTGCGATCGACCCTCGAGGCAATCGTTGGAGCAAGTTGTTTTATGAATTGATGTTTGCAAATTCGAGCTTCGACACTTTTGAGGATTCAACCACAACTCCGGAATTCGTCGCGGAAGACGTAGCTGTTAAATACAAATATCAGCGTTTATTTCCACACAATTTCATGTTAAAAATACCTGTAGAATCGGTGTAGAGTTGGATCCCAATGTAGCTCCGATTTCGGCGAAATGAAAATGGTTCAAGGCCATCGCCTTCGCGAACATTTTAAACTTATTGTAGTTGCTGCTGTATTTTACAATCACGTTTTCCACTGCAAGAAAATGGGATTTATTTGTAATAATGAACATTTTTTTGTAGTTTATATATGTATCTCACGTTGCTTCATTCGAGCTGCTTCGTTCAAATCGTAACGAAACTGCGTGCAGCTTTGGTAATACTCCTTGTAGTTCCGAAGAATTGGGTCTTCGGCTTTCATCATCAACTTGAAGAGTTCGTCATCTTCGAAACGGCGCGACGTCGATCGGTAATTAACGCAAGCGTAGGCGTGGAAGTCTTCGCAAGGATCTTGCGAAAAGTCCATGGAAGACAGCATCCGAGAGGCGGCTGTTTTGCAGGACGGCTTTTCGCATACATCTTCATCGTTGTAGCTCTTCCTCTTGGATTTCTTCGATTCAGAGTTGTCCCTCTTCGATTGTGCAGTCGTCAATTTCGAAGTAGTCTCAATCGACGATTCTGTATCCGACTCCAAATCTACCGAAGAAGACTCTAAAGTCGATAATTCCACAGTTTTCGGTGTAGTGGTCAACGTTTTCTTAGCTTTTTCTTCATTCAAGTTCATCTTAGTTTTGTTGTCTACAATAGTTGATTCAGTACCTTCAAATAGGACAGTTTTTGGTGATGATTTATCTTCAACCTGAATCACCGTTACGTTGGTGCTGTTATCTTCAGTGAAGAATCCAGATTTGGTATCTTCTGTCTGGTCAGTTTTTGGTGTAGTGGTCAACGTCTTCGTTTCTTCTTTCTTACCATTTTCTTCATTCATATTCACCTCTGTCTTATTAGTGGTGATGTCTTCAATATCGGATTTAGTAGCTTCAACCAGGTCAGTTTTTGGTGTAGTGTTCGTCTTCGTTTCTTCTTTCTTATCATTGGTGGTGTTGTCTTCAATCATGGATTTAGTAGCTTCAATCAGGCTAGTTTTTGGTGTTGTGGTTGTCGTGGTCAACTTCTTCGTTTCTTCTTTCTCAGATTTTTCTTCATCCTGGCTCACCGATTCGTAGGTGATGTTATCTTCAGTGGTGAAACCAGATTTGGTATCTTCAATCAATCCAGTTGTTGTCAGCTTTTTCCTTTCTTCTTTCTCATCTTTTTCTTCACGATCAGTGTTGTTATCTTCAGTAACGCCAATATTCGGCGCTGTTGTCGAAATCAACATCTTCGTTTCTTCTTTTTTATCTTCAATGATGGAACCTGATTTAGTACCTTCAATCAAACCAGTTTTTGGTGTTGTCGTCAACGTCTTCGTTTCTTCTTTCTTAGAATTTTCTTCATCTACAACTGTGTTATTAGCTGTATTATCTTCAATAGTAGAACCAGATTTAGAATCTTCAATCAGGCCATTTTTCGGCGTTGTTGTAGTCGAAATCTTAGTTTTTTCTTCATCTTGGATCACCGTTTTCGGGGTCGTCGTAGTTGTTGTCGTGGTTGTTGTCGTCGTAGTCGTAAACTTTCTCAACAAAACTGTAGTCAAAATTGGATTCTCCTGCGTCGTGAGCTTATAAATTCGTTCGAATTCTCGACCGTCGTGTTCGCTGATAACTTCGACATCCTTCTTCTGAAACCATTCGCTTAACACACGCATAAAACAATCGCAATTTTACTTACCGGTGCTTCCTGCGATTTCCTGGGCCAATTACCGATGACGACGAGGAGTACGCACAACACGAAGAAGATGAGGATGACGCAGAGGAATGAGCGAAACGAGGCGTCCTTCTTGGGACGACGAGGCGCCGTCGGCTCATGCACATCGTACGAGTCGTGGGCCATTTTTGCCGGCTTCTTCGTAATGTTTTTTTAACGCCAGAGCGGTAATCTCACCGCACAGGAAACACCACCTTCATTGCGATTGCTAATCACAACGTTTTGTTGTAACGAAAATTCTTGCGAAACCGCAAGTTCCTGAACGAAATACAATTATATAAGAACTTTTTTTTTCATTTCAATTATCATAATTTCGTTCGCTACATTTCTATGAATTATATAATAAATCAAAATTATCTTAATTTACCATAGAAATTTCAAAGTATCTGAAATCATTTTTTTTTCCGAATCATTTCTTTTCTGCACTTAGTTTTAATCAATCAAAAATAAATTGTAAAGATTTTTCAGAAAATGATCAAAATAAAATATGTAGGAAATCAAAGGAATTTCGATTTATTATCAGAATTTCTAAGTAAGTAAAAATCAGAACTTGTGAGTGAGAATCATTTCTCTTTCGCACTTATTTTTAAGTACATTCAAATAATTTGATGAATATTGTGAAATTCGCAATATACAAAGTTTCATTCGAAGTACGTTTGCAAGTTGCGTATTTTTAAAGCATTTTATATAATTTAATAATATCGAGTTTCGTGATCTAGTATAGGCAACCAAATTTACTTAACTAAAACTTATCTAACTTAATGTACACAAACATATATTTATTTCTTATTCGTTCCAATTGGAGCCACTTTAATTTTTCTAAAATTGTCACTTATATCGGATTGGAAACTAAGTGATTGCGGATTTTATCAATAGGTGGTCTTGACACATTCTTTTGTTTTGTCAAAGTGTCAAGTGTTTTCTTGTTGTTTGGACTTCCACCTTTAATTTAGTAAACAAAAATTGTGTTTAGTTTTGTTTTTATTTCAATTTAAAAATAGAAGAACAATACGCGCATATTTTATTGTTGTTGTATTATTTCCGGATAGGCAAGAACGCATCGCAAGCGCACAAGAAGTTGTGTGCCGTTTATGGGAATGAAGTCTTGAAAGAAAGGCAGTGTTCGCCAAATTTCGTTCTGGTGATGTTTCACTGAAAAACAGTTGAAGTTGAAGACACCCATATCAAGGCCATCATCGATTCAGATCGTCATAGCACAACACGTGAGATTGCAGAAAGATGACAAAAAGACTTCCACAAAATCGGACAATACCTAATAATTGAATAAAGTTTTATTTATAAGTAAAAATTTTGAATTTTTCTTCTTATTTGAAATACGCAATCACATGGTAGCCAACCTAATAGCCTCGATCAGCGTTTCTCAACATGTCTGCCGCGTGATCTATCTTATTTGTTTGTAACAATTGCTAACAGAGGGCGGCCGTAGCCGTGTGCCAATGGTCGTCTGTACGGTGGCAATCGCAAGCCCGACAACCGAAATACCGTCAATCAAATTCCCGACAACCGTAATCCCGACAAGCATAATCCCGGCAATATCAAAATCCCAACTATATTGAATTCCCGACTGTATCGAAATACCGACAACTGTAATCCCGGCAACCATAATCCCGACTATATCAAAATCCCAACTATATTGAATTCTCGACTATATCAAAATCCCGAGATATAGTCGGGATTATGGTTGTCGGGATTTTAATATAGTCGGGATTTTGATATAGTCGGGATTATGGTTGTCGGATTTGAATCGGATTTGACGTCGGGAATTTGATTGACGGTATTTCGGTT
>NW_017100020.1:0-22177 GCF_001412225.1 Nicrophorus vespilloides | reverse complement strand
GGATTTTGATATAGTCGAGAATTAAATATAGTCGGGATTATGGTAGTCGGTATTTCGATACAGTCGGGATTTTGTTACAGTCGGGATTATGGTTGTCGGGATTTTAATATAGATTAAAATCCCGACTATATTAAAATCTCGACTGTAACAAAATCCCGACTGTATCGAAATACCGACTACCATAATCCCGACTATATGAAAATCCCAACTATATTGAATTCCCGACTATATTAAAATCCCGACAACCATAACATATCGAAATACCGACCATAATCCCGACTATATCGAAAATGTCTACAATAACATTTTTAAATTATTCCGGAGCGTTGTCACTATTAATTTGTAAATAAAAACAATTAATAATTAAGTTTATTATGAATAATTCAAAAAAATCAAATAAATTAATAATTAAACTGTAGCACAAGGTGACTACGCTCCGAAAAAAATTTAAAAATGTTATTGTAAAAATTTTCGATATAGTCGGGATTTTGATACATTCGAGATTTTGATATAGTCGGGATTATGGTTGTCGAGATTCTGATACAGTCGGAATTATAGTTGTCGAGATTCTGATACAGTCGGAATTATAGTTGTCGAGAATCTGATACAGTCGGGATTATGGTTGTCGAGATTCTGATACAGTCGGGATTATGGTTGTTGAGATTTTGATATAGTCTGTCTGTATCACGAAAATCTGATACGAAATGTCGTTGGTTCGATTCGCAAAAAAAAAACCTACAAAAATTTGTGGTGGCTGTTAAACCCGAAAGGGGTAGAAATAAGGCCATTCATCAGATTCTCGCTTTGACACATTGTGACAGCTGTCATTTCGCGACCCAAAAGTTTGAGAAACACCGGTTTAAAGTTCTGCCTCGAAGTGGCTGGTGAAAGGAGGGAATAGAAAAGAAAAATCAGTTTCAACTCTAAATTTCATTTACTTCTTAAATTTCATTATTTATTGTTTTTTTTTTCTCTATGTTATCAAATACAAAATTGACAAATTCCATGAAACAGCCTAACAAGTTAATCACAAATCCGCCTCGGAACTCTACGTCAACTTTATTACTTGCCGGATTTCTTCTTACGTAAAAAAAGAAAAAGAAACAACAACAAACGATTATTTATTATCATTACATTATTAGCGCTTTCTCGAATTATTATTGTTCTCTTCTTTAATTTATTTATAATTATTTTTTTTTTCATTTTATTTATTTATATTTTTTGTATATATTTACACGATTTAATTAATCCCTGATCACAAAGTTCACATGACTAAAAACGAAGCTACACGACCACGAATAAAAATCGAAATACAAAACAAAAGAAAAACAATGAGCGATTACATATTGTTTCTAGTTTGCATTTGTGAGCTTACCGATTGATAATGAATGATATAACAACAACAGCAACAAACAACATCAATAATAAACAATAAAACCGTACGCATTCTGCGTAGTTAACAACGAACATAAAAAGTTATTCAATAAAATAATAATAATAAACAGACGATTCATGTATTTAAATAATTTAAACAGAATAATGATAATTGAGGAAACGACAGATTTGATCTAAAGTGTTTGATTTAGTTTGTTTACCTTCCTTATTATTTGCCTTTGCGAGTGGGTGGATGCGTGCGTTTTTGTATGTGTGCGTATTTATTCATTAATTATTATATATTATGTTCTCTCTTCTTTTTGGTATTAATGCGTTTAAAACGCGAAAGAGTCATCACCACCTCACGTAGGCCTTGTACTCGTCGTTCACGGACACCCGTTTTATAGTCTCGTATCCTAGGATTATGCTGAAACTGAACGTCGCCGATTGGATGAGGCGAGCGCTCAGACCCTTCGAAAACATTCGGAATTTCTCCTCCTGCCAGAGTTCCCGGAACGCCAACTTCATCGAGGCCATCCTCTGCACCTGCAGCCGCGCTCTCACCACGTCCAACGGATTTGTTATGATTGTCGTCGTGAAGCCTCCGAACGTTCCAGCGATTGTTTGGATCAGCAGGTGCGACACCCACGACGGAAGTAGCCTGTACAACTCATCTACAAAAAAACAAACAAATTTAATACCGCGTCATATCATGATCTAAGTCTGACCTTGATAAAATTGGTAAAAAGCCCACCACAACGCGGAGTTGGGTACGTAAGCGCACAGGCTTGCGGTGTAGCCTCGGTAGAAACCGGAAAGCCCGTCCGTGCGCAGAATTTGCCTCATCACTTCCGTTGTCATAGCGAATTTTCCTTTCGTCAGATCTTCCCTGATTCCCAGCGGGTTAAGTTCTAACTGAAACAAAAACAGCTTTTGAACAACAAAATTTGCTTATTTTTAAACTTGCATTGAAATTAATCATCAGTATAGATAAAAATTGATTTTTTTGAAAATTGTTTGAAACTTTTAAAATTGTTATCGTAGGCAACCAAATGTACTTTGTAACGTTACGTCGTCGGTAATCGCTGATTTTTTTCCTTGCGACACAGTGAAAATGGGGAAAAACATTTACGTTTTGCAATTTCGATTATTCCAATATTGGTAAACAAATCCAGTCTGCGAATGTTGCGAGATTAACACTTTCGAAAACATTGGCTATATTTGGACGGACGGAAAAACGCGTTATCTCGCGCGCGAACTGCCTGATAAATGAGATTCATGTGTCCAAATGCAAACAAAACTGAATAATTTGGACCTTGATAGAGATAACGTTAGATAGCTGCTGTAATAATGTAATCAGAGTGTTGTAGAAACTAGAAATGATACCTTTGCACCCTTCACAGGCGGTATTCCCATCATCATCATATGCTGACTGAGGATGTCAAAGGGCACTATGATCGTCTGCCCGACAATAGAGGCGGCTCCGCCGGCCACCAAAGCCCTGATCCGCGTATCCACATCCTTTTGAGCTAAAACGTGACGAACGCCTTCGTACGTAGACACGTAAAAAACGCCTAGAAGAAACAAACAAAATAACTCACAACCTTGACCCAAATGCAAATTCCAATTGTAATGGAAATACTTGCCACTGAATATTTGTACTGAGGAGATCCAGAAACCGCGGTACAGACCGGAGAAACCTTCATATCTGAGGATCTTTCCATAAGCATCAAACATACCTAAAAACACGCACGTTATAAAAAAATATACATCAACAAGATTATGATCTCAAGTTCCTAACCGGAATACATGTTGTTGTGCTTCTGGATCTGCAGCCGGGTCTTGATTAGGGTCAGGGGATACAGCGCACATCGTACGGTGAAGGAGCTCAACATGGACAAGGGAAAGAACTTGGTCTTGTCCATCATGTGCCATTCGATGTTCTTGATGTAGGGCTGCTGTGCAGTCTCCACGATCGATGCCATCTTTGGAGAATGCTTGTGTGCGATGTTTCTATGCTCTTTGTGTTAGAGGAAATGGAACTGCATCGTAGCTGTTGCTTTTTTTGGTGGTGAATTCACTGCAGAGGAAGACCTCCAGGTAACGTCTCATTCCGAGCGCTGCGCAATCACAACTCTCGCACAATTTAAACCGATGATACCATAGTTTCCCGAAGAAGTATTCCAAAAAATAGTATGTGTTAGGAAATTTGGGGTCGCCTTCCTCAATTATGCACCTCACAGGACTTTGATTTGACAATTACTAATACTGACTGACTGCTGCTACTATCGCCTGACATTGACGCAAATCGATGATACCAATGTCATGAATTCACGCAACCCATTTTACTTGCTCTCCTCATATCTACTAAACCAAAGTACTTCAAAATTACACTGCTATTACAATAAATCAGTGCGTAGATTTATACTAATAACTTTAAATATTTTCCAAAGATCTTAAATTATAAGAGAATAACTAAAACATTTCAAATTCAAATTAAACAACGTGTGTTGCATATATTAAATCGTTGATTTGAGTAAAATTTCGCTGTATCAAAAAATCTGATACGAAGGGATATGTTCGAATCTAAGACTTAAATAAAGAAAAATAATTGGTTTATGATAAGTACCAAATTGTGCTGTAATCATATAGAAAGTATTTTGAAAACTAATTACATGAATACAAACAAGAAGTTGCCTAACTACAATACCCTTAATGTTACCGTTAAGTTGTATGTAAACTAATGGACGAAATTAAAAATTGAAATAAAATGAATGCGAAATTGTGAATCTGCAATATTTTTATCGTTACCGTTAAGTTGTATGTAAACTAATTAATGAAATAATTAATAATGGTTTTATTCTGTTTCAAAGATGTAATGCATTAATTTTCAGCTGGCGCAGCTTCAGCTTCTTCTTCCGTCGTCTCGGTTGGTGGTTCCGAAGGAGCAGCTTCCGTAGGCTCGGAGGGCGCCGTCGCTTCCTCATCGGCGGTAGCCACCGTCGCTACTGTATGCTCTTCGCCCTCCTGAGCTTCCGTCATGTCCTCATCCATACCCTCTTCGTGTATAGTAGCATCGACTTCTCCCTCGCCCTTTTCGACCTCCGTAAGATCAGCGACATCTCCAGCCGCAGCCGCCACGGAAGTCTCCACATCTTCCGGAGCTTCCGCAGATTTGAAGGCTTCTTCCGGTGCGGTTGTTACTGGCGACGGCGGTGCTCCGGATGGTATCTCGCGTTCCGCCACCTGGATCTCCATCTCCTCGGTCTCCGTTTGCTTCTGCCCTTTGATGATGCTCCTCGCTTTGGTCACCTTGTCTCTCGTCGCCGATATCGGTAGGAACAGTTTGTACTCGGATGGAAGCTCATCTTCTGAGTAGAGGCGATCCGAGAAGTAGATCCTTCGGATCCTGACGTTCGCGTGGATCTGCACGCGAACGGTCTCGACGTAAACCGTACCTTAACATCATCATCAAAATGTAAAAACTAATATTATATGTAGCGAAAGGATGGAAGAGATGGAACTATTGGAAATTTTGTGGAGAGAGATAAATTGTGATTGGATCGAACCGTAAGCTCGCCTCGTGAAATCGGCCAGATTGAATTGTATTTGATTCCATCCGCTGCTCAGGCCGATGGGCATTGTTGTGCAGAAGGGCCGAACCTTCGTCGTCGATTGAAAGTTCGAGACGCGGAACCTCCTCCTCATATCCTTGTCATCTGCAGCAGAAATACGTATAGTTCAACGTTCAAAAACGTTTCTTTTCCCCACCGAGGATCTGTATTTCGAACGTGAAATACTTCTTCAGATTCTTGACGACCATGACGAGGAACGGCAGTCGAATACCGAGCGAGGCTCGCGGCTTTATGGGACAGGTGATGTAAGTGGTTGCGACGTTCGTTCCGGCGACTTCGAGCACCAAAGACTTGACCTCATCGTCGATGATGCGACGGATGTGTCCGTTCTTCACCTTCGGAAAAAGGGAAAACAGATCGTGAAAACAGTGATGTTTCGATTGATCCGACCGGTTCCTCGATCCGCACCGATTTGTCCCAGAGGCTCAGCGGACTCGATCCGACACTGTAGAAGATGGACAGGAAACCGCTTGCGAAGGAATTGGCGAACATCTCAAGACTCGAATCGCCGATGACTTTTCCCCAAATGTACGTCACGTGTCGGATGTCTGCTTTCGACAATCGCCTCAGACATATCGACATTTTATCGACAATTCATCAAAACATTAATTTAATAATCAAATGAAAACACTTTACAGACAGATATTTATATATATTTATTTATTTCTTTCAATGTGTTTACAAATCTTTTGGATCGGTTTTCAGTATGTACTCGAGCCTCCGTTCTTCCGGTATAGTCAAGGTAATGCGATCGCGGGTGCTGACTTTTTTCAGTATTGGATCGCAAAACTCCCTGTGCAACCGGACACCGCTGAGCGCCTGCGGCTGCAACTCCTCGTGCATCCTGATCTCCTTTATGATCTGCTGCTGTTGTTCTCTGATGCACCTCTGGTATCGCTGGCGACAGATGACACGACTGCAAAAGCAAACAGACCAGAACGGAAACGCACATATGTCTATGCACACTACATATTCTATAGTCATACTACTACTACCATAAGTCACGCACATTGAAAACAGCAATTCACGAGCAAATTACCAAAAAAAATCTCTCAATTAATACTCAATAATTCAATATTTCAATAAAAAAATCAATTCCAAATTTAACACTACATTAATTACTACCATCATCATCAAGTTTAAGTTTGACAACTTATTAAAGTTTAGTAATTCATCATATGCGAAAGGGAGGCGGATATATCCGCCCTATCCTTTACATTTGCTTGTACAAAATTATTTGTAAGACTGCTGTGTAATTCTTAATGAGAAGCCACTAGTCGTTTACAGATTTAGACAGCTTTGACGTTTGTTCTGTAGAGGCGTGACTTGTGTTACACAGTAGTTTTGCAAATCACAGTTAAAAGAGCGATCACTTTTATCTATTTTTTTTTGGTTTGTAACACTGAAGCAACAACGCCATCTCGTGATTATATGCAAATTACAAATAATTCCTATTGGACTAGTGGATTATTAATACTCAATAATTCAATAATTCAATAAAAAAAATCAATTCCAAATTTAACACTACATTAATTACTACCATCATCATCAAGTTGAAGATTGACAACTTATTAAAGTTTAGTAATTCATCATATGCGAGCGGGAGGCGGATATATCCGCCCTATCCTTTACATTTGCTTGTACAAAATTATTTGTAAGACTGCTGTGTAATTCTTAATGAGAAGCCACTAGTCGTTTACAGATTTAGACAACTTTGACGTTTGTTCTGTAGAGGCGTCACTTGTTTCGCAAATCACAGTTGAAAGAACGATCACTTTTATCTATTTTTTTTTTAGTTTGTAACACTGAAGCAACAACGCCATCTCGTGATTATATGCAAATTACAAATAATTCCTATTGGACTAGTGGATTATTAATACTCAATAATTCAATAAAAAAATCAATTCCAAATTTAACACTACATTAATTACTACCATTATCATCAAGTTGAAGTTTGACAACTTATTATAGTTTAGTAATTCATCATATGCGAAATGGAGGCGGATATATCCGCCCTATCCTTTACATTTGCTTGTACGAAATTATTTGCAAGACTGCTGCGTAATTCTTAATGAGAAGCCACTAGTCGTTTATAGATTTAGACGTAAAAGCTTTGACGTTTGTTCTGTAGAGGCGTCACTTGTGTTACACAGTAGTTTCGCAAATCACAGTTGAAAGAGCGATCACTTTTATCTATTTTTTTTTAGTTTGTAACACTGAAGCAACAACGCCATCTCGTGATTATATGCAAATTACGAATAATTCCTATTGGACTAGTGGATTATTAATACTCAATAATTCAATAAAAAAATCAATTACAAATTTAACACTACATTAATTACTACCATCATCAAGTTGAAGTTTGACAACTTATTAAAGTTTAGTAATTCATCATATGCGAAAGGGCGGCGGATATATCCGCCGTAGCTTTGACGTTTGTTCTGTAGAGACGTCACTTGTGTTACACAGTAGTTTCGCAAATCACAGTTGAAAGAACGATCACTTTTATCTATTTTTGTTTGGTTTGTAACACTGAAGCAACAACGCCATCTCGTGATTATATGCAAATTACGAATAATTCCAATTGGACTAGTGGATTATTAATACTCAGTAATTCATCCAACGATGACTTTGGTCTATTTGTATATTATCGATTACACTTTGTATATTTCGTCGCAATCAAATTAGTTGTAACTTATAAAATATATATAAAGATGTAACCACACTGTACGTCCCAACTACAGTATACACACATAATGGCATAGCAATCCATAATGTTCGTAGTTTAATCAAAGTACTCGTCATAATACTACATAAACTAAAGACTAATTTCAGATCTTGCGATATAGTCTCATTAGTTAATAACTTAAGAATCAATCTTAATACGTAATCTGATGTAAAGAACATTTCATTACACTTAGTTTGACGTTATTAAAGTATTAGTTTGTTAGATTTAATGCAACTAAGTATTTGAGTATGCCGAGCGCAACTGACGTAACGAATTGTCAAATTAATTATGTAATTTTCAGTTTAGTCGAATTCGAGTTTCGCAGTAATCCGTATCGATTGCAATTAGACCTGTGCCCATTCGTACTACCATCAATCCAGCTCTTTCTCAGTCCAAGCGCTGCGCTTATCGCCCAAATTTTTCTCTCTTTCTATACTAATAACGAAAGCCCATCAATCACCGTTTCATTTGAACGCAATAGATCACCCCTTCAAATATACCTATATACATCTTTTTCGTTCCTGAATACTCACTAAGGTAGCGTTAGATTGGAGTAGCTCGGATAGATGCTCGAGTCCGATTTGGTGAACTTCAGGATTCGCGACTTGACCCTGTCCGGATTCCAAGGGACGAAGTCGGCAGCGGCAGCAGCAGCCCCCGCCGTCGCCGCCGGTTCCACCAGCGCCGCCCCCGTCGAAGCGAGACTCGCGTTGCTTTTGTTCGGCATCGCGGATGGACGAACAAACGAACGAACGAACGAACAAACTGCACGGGGAGGTCGTAACCTTGCCTTAGCCCTTCGATTTGTTTGCGTTGCTAGGTGAGGATTTATAACCCAAAACTTTGTCTCCCCGCGCGCACACCTCAACCCTCTCTAAATCGTATTGTACGACCACCATCATCATCATCATCATTATTATTATTATAATAAATCACTTCATATTAAAAACGTATTCCACCTACTTTCTTTATTCTCTCCATATGTTTTTATTTTCTGCACGATCGCAATCGAAATACCAATAATTTTAATCAATTAAGAACTTATTAATATACCGGTTCTGTTTCGGTTACAGTCTTAAAGTTCATAATATTATTTAACCTAACCTAATTTATAATAGTTAGGTTTAGGTTAGGTTTACACAGCAGATTACGCTTATGAAAAATTGCTCTCTGTCAGCAAAAGATTAATATTACCCCTAATTGTTAGTTCTAACCTGACTTAATTTTAGCTAACCTATTTTTTTTTGTATTTTTATCTGAGAACTAACCTAACTTAACACAATATGTCATGGTTAGGTGTGATTAAGTTAATAGGACTACTACTACTACTGTTAAATCAATCCATTGCGGCGTATATATCCGCCCTATCCTTTACAGAGGAGACTTCGCTTATGTAAAATTGCTTTCTTGCAGCAAATGTTTAATATTACGCCTAATTGTTAGTTCTAACCTGACTTAATTTTAGCTAACCTATTTTTTTTTTGTATTTTTATCTGAGAACTAACCTAACTTAACACAATAAGTCATGGTTAGGTGTGATTAAGTTAATAGGACTACTACTGTTAAATCAATCCATTGCGTATGAACGGCGGATATATCCGCCCTATCCTTTACACAGGAGACTTCGCTTATGTAAAATTGCTTTCTTGCAGCAAATGTTTAATATTACGCCTAATTGTTAGTTCTAACCTGACTTAATTTTAGCTAACCTATTTTTTTTGTAGTTTTATCTGAGAACTAACCTAACTTAACACAATATATCATGGTTAGGTGTGATTAAGTTAATAGGACTACTACTACTGTTAAATCAATCCATTGCGGATGAGCGTCGGATATATCCGCCATATCCTTTACACAGGAGACTTCGCTTATGTAAAATTGCTTTCTGTCAGCAAAAGGTTAATATTACCCCTAATTGTTAATTCTAACCTGACTTAATTTTACCTAACCTATTTTTTTTTGTATTTTTAACTCAGAACTAACCTAACTTAACACAATATGTCATGGTTAGGTGTGATTAAGTTAATAGGACTACTACTACTGTTAAATCAATCCATTGCGGATTAGCGGCGAATATATCCGCCCTATCCTTTACACAGGAGACTTCGCTTATGTAAAATTGCGAAAGGTTAATATTACCCCTAATTGTTAATTCTAACCTGACTTAATTTTACCTAACCTATTTTTTTTGTATTTTTATCTCAGAACTAACCTAACTTAATCTAACCTAATTTAACAAAATATGTGATGGAATAATGTTGAAAACTGTTCGCATCAATTAATTTTTAAGTAAACTAGATTGCTGCTGTCAGGTTTTCGTTCGGACACCCTCCCTTTCCTTCCATTCTATTCGATTCCCGTATTATTACTATAACATGAACATTCTGAATTATTGTGCGCCCATTTTTCAGGTCGGTTAATAAATGATGGGTGCTATTTATGACGTTTCCGGGGGGCCGCCTCGTCCCTCTTCATTCGACGCGCGACGTCCGATTTTATGGCCCCATTAAGCATCCTCCTCCTCTACCTCCTCCCTTGTCCTCTCTCTCTCTCTTCTCGTCGTCTCGACGCGACGAAAAAGGGACGAATTCCCAATGCGGTGCGTAATTTTTGCATCGCCCAAAATTGCAATCAATGCACTCTGTCTCTCAATTGATTCTGTTCATTCGTTGTGTTGTATAGGTGAAAGAGAGAGAGAGAGATGGAGAGATACGTTTATGCGGAGATTCAGCAATGCACGAAAATTAACAATTTGACTAATTGTTGCTATGGCGATAAGCAAACAATAAGGACGTTCCCGTTTATATTCCGGAGAGCTCCGGTTGCCATGGTTACATGTCACTGATTGTTTGCTCGTACGCGATTCGAGCGAATGTCAAAAGTTAAATCAACGCCTGCCTCTCCCGTATGCACATATATATATATACACATTTTATTTTTTTTCTCTCTCGTATTATTAGTATATTTGCACAAAAGCAAAAGTAAATAATGTGATTGGATTAAAGCGGGCGACGGCATTGATCACGAGCGACAATTGTTCGCGAAGCATCGATTTTTGTTTTCAACATATTTCATAAACGAATTTGAAATGCAGACTGTTTACAATATTCCAATAAAAAAAATCAATTCCAAGTTTAACACTACATTAATTACTGCTATCATCATCATCTAGTTGAAGTTTGACAACTTATTCGAGTTACGCAAACCTTTGCGAGAGAGCGGCGGATATATCCGCCCTATCATTTTGCTTGTACGAAATTATTTGTAAGACTACTGTGTAATTCTCAATGAGAAGCCACTGTAGAGGCGCCACTTGTGTTACAGCAGTTTCGCAATTCACTATTTTTTTAGTTTGCAATACTGAAGCGACAACGCCATCTCGTGATTATTTGCAAATCACAAGCGCGTTTCCCATGCGTGTGCATTTTTTTTTCACATTTGAATGAAGTCATTCATTTGAATAATTAGTCTTGGTCGCAACGGTGCATAATTTGTAGGTTACAGCGAACATGTCCTTGTTGCTTAACTATGCAACTTAATGCAACTTTGATGTAATTTATTCCCACGCGACTTAACCTGAGGCCGCAACGAAAGTAGCCAGCCCCGGTAATAATGATTAAAGCTCGACGTAAATAATTTAACACTTTTCTGCACAACGGCAGGCGGCAATCTCTTGCTTTGCGTAACAGCACGGCTAATTGCGGGCGGGAGTGATGCAACCGATCGTAAATCCCAATTATAATTTATCCACGCGTCCAAAATGCATTAAATTGCGATTCGAATGTAAACGCTGCTGCACGTTTTCTATTTACTCTTTACTCAGATCGAATTTATTTAATTAATTATAACACAGCTTCACCATTAGTGCGGAACATAAGTGTGGAAGATGTGTACAATTACCATTGAAAATTTTGTGCGTGGAAATCGTAGTTTACACATTTTTTTTGTTGTTTTGGCAGGAGAAAAATTGTATTTGAATAAACGAATGTATCTAGGGTGAAAATGAAAAACGATAAAAATCAAAATGCGCAGCCGATGTAATAGATGTGTTAGAACCGGAATAATGGAAGCGGTTTCATTTGAATAACAAAATGTTTGGCCTATTGGAAAACTCGATAAACAATGCGATAAAAACAAATCATTTCAGAATGTTTATATATTGGCAAAAAACAAAACAAAAACGATCAAAAAGTTTGAATTCCTACAATTTGATCTGGTTTCCCTCTAGGACGTTTTCTGGGTCCAAAACAAACGAAAACAATAAAATTTTACATTACAATTTAGGTAAGTATACAATTTTGTATACTTAATGATTGATTGATTTGTAATGAATTTAAGGAAATTAATTTTTGAAATGGAGAAAAAAAACAATTAATTTAAAAAAAATGTTGTTTCATAATTCAAATTTATGGTGAAATTAATGCGCGGAATAAATTAGGAAGAAACTCACACGCTTCGAACGTATAAAGAGAAACTAAAATTGAAACTTGATACTTGCATTTATTTCACGATCCAAAGACAGAACTCATAATTCTCAGTTTTCTTGTCTTTCTAACAGTTTTTTTTTATATAATTTATATTAATTTACTTAATTATGTATTCAATAAAAATTTTACTGTATTTTCTGCTTTTCAACTAATTTCTGTATGGACTTTATGCATTGTTGCAATATGTTAAATTAGAATAAGTTAACTGTCAAGTTTCCTAACTTAAGTAATAACATTCGACATATGAAACAAGATCATATTTAAACATTTACAATCAATTTAGTCATTTAGTCAATTTAGCGCCAAAAGTTTTTCTACTTAAGTAATGCAATTTGAATTCGAAACGCTATTATTACTAATAACAGTTTTATTACAATTGTTTAATACTATCATGAAGTAATAAATTAAGTTTGTAACAAACGATTAAGTAACTTATATACATTTCATACAAAATATACCATAAAATAAGATTTGTACCAATAATTTTAAGTCAATAAGTAAAGTTAAGTATAACGAATATAAATTGATGCATTTTTTAAGTTGTCATAAAAGTATCATTACTATTTTCCTAGTCAACTATTTTCTGCAGTTGCAATATGTTAATTTTGAATAATAAAAATGAAAATATAGGTGCCCCCACACTGTATTTATTTGATGAAATTCTATATATTTGTTGTTATTGTCATAAAAGAATCGTTACTACTTTGCTTTTCAACAACTTTCTCTATTGTAGTAGTAATAAATTGATTATGAATACTTTGTATAAGCAAAATCTTCTATGTAAAGGATAGGGCGGATATATCCACCGCCCTTTTATATATAGTAAATTACTAAACTTTTGGATTATTTACATCAGAAAAATGCAGTGCGGTGGCAAGATAGGTGCCACCGCACTGCATTTTTGTGATGTAAATAATCCAAAAGTTTAGTCATTTACTATAGGCGAAAGAGCGGCGGATATATCCGCCCTATCCTTTACATAGAAGATTTTGCTTGTACAAAATTATTTCTAAGACTATCTTGTAGAATTCTTAATGAGAAGCCACTAGTAGTTTTCAGATTTAGACGAAAAAGCTTTAATGTTAGTTCTGTAGAGGCGCCACTTGTGTTACAGTACAATAATACATAGCAGTTACGCAATTCACAGTTGAAATTTATTTTTTTAGTTTGTAACACTGAAGCAACAACGCCATCTCGTGATTATTTGCAAATTACAAGCGCGTTTCCCTTGCTGTGCATTTTTTTCTTTTGCCGAATCCACATTTGAATGAAGTCATTATTACTAATAACAATTAGTTTTATTACAATTGTTTCATACTACCATAATCCAATAAATTAAGTTAATAACTAATATTAACTATTTTCTGCAATGAGTTTATGTAATGTTAATTTTGAATAATAAAAATGAAAATACTGTATGTATTTGATGAAATTCTATACATTTTTGTTGTTGTCATAAAAGAATGATTACTATTTTGCTTTCTCTATTGTAATACTAATAATAGATAGGTGCCACCGCACTGCATTTCTGTGATGTAAATAATCAAAATTTATTATATTGGCAGAAAAAGAAGCGCCCTCACGCTCAGTCAGTATTAATGCCGGCCGGCTTCGATGCAAGCCAATTACGTAATACGTGCAGTCAGCGTGGTTAGCGAAAAGAGGGTTGGGGCGCGAGGGGCGCGCGTGGTCGCCATTTTTAGCGCCCCCGCCCCGGCGACGTCCTCGTCGAAACTCGTGCGTTTTCGTCGACGACGTCGGCGTCGGCGGTGGCGGAGGTCGGCGGCTCCGAGCGCGTCCCTGCGCGGCGCACAAATAAAATCGACAGTGCCGTGGACGGGCGAAGGTAAAACGTCAAGAGCGGCCGGCTTCGTTAATCCGAACAGCAGAGAGATCAAAAAAAAAGAATAAGCGAAAACACCACCAGCAATCGTTTCGGAATCACATCCAAGGTGCAGCAGGAAATTGTTCAGTTCTGTTCTTAAATTATATATATATAAATATAATTTAAATTATTTTAGTTGTGCGCAAAAATTAGTTTTTTTTTGTAGTGAATTGAGGAAAAGTGCTCGTGTCTCTTGAGAAACCCCCGGGGGGTGTCATCAACGATTTTCGTTTTCTTCAATTGAAAAAAAAAACAAACAAAAGTGCGCGCGTTACGATTCGTATCTCGATCTACTAGATTGTTGTTAAATTCACGCACATTTTTTGTTCGTTTTCTTTGCTTGTCTTCGGAGGGAAGATTCGTGCTGTACACCTCGGTGTACGTCTGTTGCGTTTCGTTCGGTGAGGCATCGCAAGTAAGTTTACTGTATACACATTTATATATGAATAAATTTTTGGTTTTTTAACGCTTTCGGGTTGGTTTTTCTGGGTTCATTCCTCTCTCTCTTTCTCTCTCTCTTTTAGTCTTTACATCTATCTTTGTCGCTCTCGCGGCTGCGGAGGGTAGTTTTTGGTTTCCGCCGCCGCCGTGCGGGGGTGTTGTATCGTTGCGCTCACTAGGATAATGTTATTGATTTTACGGGGGTGCTGCGAACGGCGGTCGCGCGTGGTATTTCTGAACCCCCCCCCCCCCCCCCCCCTCTCACCTCACCCTCCCTTCTCCATCCACCCTTGCTGCTTCCACACCCCTCCCAAAGTCTGGGTAAGGCCCGAAATATCCGCCGCCGCACGCACTCTCACGCACACCTCTTTTTCCCCGTTTCGAACTTGCTCAGTTTCTTAGTTTCGGTTTAATTTACTTTAATTAATCATAATTACGACCGCTCCTCCCTCTGCTGGATACCCAGCTAATTAACCCCCGCGACGATGATCCCTCTTCGTCCGACAAATATTTTATTAGGCTTCCGGCCGAATACAAGCCTCCTCCTCCTCCTCTTTCTTCTTCTTCTCTTTCGATCGATAACGAGACCCAAAGATCACGAAACACACAGTACCTTCATTTATTATTACATCAATCTATTAAGACCAGATTAACAGTTTTTATCTCACTGTCCTGCTTCTCTACATAATCTTTCTATTTTTTCTTCTTATTCAATGAACTTCTGTCCGAGCATCTGCCAAATATTTCCACTTAAATTTAGAATCTCCTCTTGGCGCCAAAAGATATCCTACTTAAGTAGCGCATACAAATTTCCAGCAAGAACTACGAGCTTGAGGACTTATTTAAGCATTTACAAATCAAACACTTTTCGACTATCTCAAGTTTCCCCTACTCAAGTAATAACATTTGATATCGACTTGTCTCGAAACGGAATCATACTTAAGTAACAAGTTTTAGTATTCATATTACTTAAGTATGAACATTTACAATGAAATTAAAGTTGGCGCCAAAAGTTTATCCGCTTAATTAAATTTGTCATCATTTTTATAATCTTATATTAAGCAATAACTTAAGTTAAGTTATTTTTATTCGTTTGAGATCGACAAGTTTTCGTACTTGATAAACTTATATCACAGAAAATATAAGACGAAACAATAGTTATAAGTCAAAAACAAAAGTTTAAATCGTGTAACGAAAACTGTAACCACATGTGTCGTCTTAATCCATTTGGCGCCAAAAGTTCCCCTACTTAAGCTAGGAACGCGTCAGATGTAAACATAAATAAGAATATAGCGCAGTTGGAGATCGACCCTAAAATCTTTTCTTAATAAATTCGAGCGTTTTCATCTAATCTTTGCAACACATAAATTGAATTATGTTTTCATGCTTCGGTCGACTGGAAAATTAAACATTTTCAATCCGTAATTGAAGTATACTTAAGTCATTTAAGCTTTTGCATATTTGCGGCGGTCGTGCGTAACTGAAAGGCGTCAAAATTTATGATTAGTCTTTACGCTTCGAAGAGACGACTCGTCTTCAATTTAATTTTTCAACAAAACATATGGTTTTGAATATTCAAATTCCGTGAATAATTTAAGCATTCGTTTTGTTTCTTTCATCCTATAAATTTATTCAAATTTTCCTATTTTTATTCATCTATAATGAAATTGAAATCTTTAATAAATTAAATATGTCTTAAGTATACTTGAAATAATTAAATTAATAAATTCTACAAGTATTTTTATGTAAAATATTCAATAAAGAACTTAGTATAATGAAACTACAGAGAAAACCTCAAAATTGTATGTTTAATGAATCGAATTAGAGCAGTTGAAAGTGCATGACTTAACTGTTTCAAATGTGAGTAAGAAGTCTTGGAAATCAACTCTATTTTTAGTTTGAAATAATTTAAAAAAAAAACTGTTTTCCCTCTAAATACATTCGTTCGAAGAAAACAAAATAAAACAATAACAGTCAGTTAAATAAGATAAATAGGATGTATTTGACTTAAGCCTTCAAATCGAGTGTTAAAAGTAAACGAACTCAAATCATCTATTTTTACACTTCCCTCTAAATCAACGTAATCTTAACTAACGAAATTTAAGAAAAAAATTGAGAAAAAATAGAATTTGTTGGTAAAATTTGCATTGAATGAGACTAGAAATTAACGAACAAAACGTTACTACGCTTGACTACGGCTAGAGACTGAATAATGAGTGTATTTACTTGGAAAGAAGTATACTTTACTTACAAAATGTCTCATGTTGTCATTGAGGAAGGACGAATAATGCAGGCGGAAATAATTATATATCTCTCAAAGTTACCACAATTACTTTGTTAGAAACGTCGTCTATTTTCCTTTAAATTCATTAAAATACAAGAGAAAGTAAGATAATAATATTTTAATTTTTGCAACATTTCATTACAAATTAGTGAAAATTAATCAATAAAAGAAAAATTGAAAAAATTTCATTTTTGGTTTAATAAGATTTTCTACATCGAAATATTATTGTAATTTATTATAAATAATGATTTTCTTAAATTTATTACGATTATGACAATAAAATTATAAATTTACATCAAAATTGCATTTTCTTTAAATAATAAATGTCTCAAATCTTCATTGATTTTTATTAAAGACTTTCTACAACATTTAGTAAAGTTTAAATTAATTACATTTGAACTGTTTTTTTTTTCTATTATTCGTTCAATTTTTGTTGTATAGGACAAACAACATTTCCTTGGGGAACGCCAGATTTAATTTGAAATTTATTTAATAAAAATGAGCAGAAATTGTAACTATTGAAATTTTTTTTTTTTCAATTGTGAAATGATGTAAACAGATTACGAATTACATAAAATATTTATACGATTTAAGAGAATTGAGAGTGCTCAAAGTTGTTTTTTTGTTTTGAATGAAGGAATGAATGGGAAAGAGCGATGCGCCCCCGTCCAGATTCGCGAAATCCTCTCTCGTAATCCGACGTTTTGCTCGGCCGGATTAATTAGCATTACGTAATGGGTCTGCTCAGGATTTTCGCGTCGAAAACGCGAAATAATTTCCCTCATCCAACGTTATTCACAACCCCCCGCGTTTCGTGTTCCATTCTGTTGTTAAAACTCTCCGTTGTTTTCGTTTTTAATATTTTGTTTTGCACCGCCGCCCATTTTTGTTTTAAACTTGTCGTTGTTCTTCTGTTTTTTTTGTTGTTGTTGTTATGGTAACATTGAGAAACGCGTGCATCATTTTAATTATCGCTTCCGTTGTCGCTTCAGAGCAACTGGATTCTTCCGTGCGAGTTAATAAATTAATCGAAAGACAAACAACAATATTATGGGAAATGTGTGTGTGTGCAGCAGTAAATGTGTTTTCGCATTGTGTGAAACGAGAAATTATTCATTCGAAACGTCCGCCACTAATTAGAGCAATTTAAAATTTGCATGCAAACGAATTTTTTTTAAATATATATACAACAAAAAAAACCGTACTCGCATTTAACATTAGGAAACAAGACGGATGACAAAATAAATTAGATGTCGTAATTCAACGTTGAAGCGTACTTGTTTAATAGTAATCGACGCGGATTAGTCATGCAAATTAACATGTAACTGCTGCGGACAAATGAATGGAACGCAAATACTATATATGGGTCAAAATGACCCTATTATTTTTGCATTTTTCATTCAAAGTATTTTACAGAATTACTGATTTTTCCACGTTTTTTGATATCAAAGTTATTTTACTTTAAAATCCAAATATTTCAAGAACTTATTTGGTCATTTTGACCCGAAATAATGAAAAGAGAAAAATAAAACACAAAAATATCGTTCAACCATCATAATTAAACTACAATGAAAACAAATATTAGATGGGTCATTCTGACCCATCTGCAGTGCTTATGGGGTAAATGAGATGATGCATTTATACAATAATGGACAAATGAATGGAACGCAAATAATATCTATGGGTCAAAATTGATATTTTTGTATTTTACTGCATAGCAGAATTACTGATTTTCATCGTTTTGTTACACGTGAAACCAAAGTTAGTCTACTTTGAAATCCAAATATTTAAAGAACTAATTTGGTCATTTTGACCCAAAATAATGAAAAGCGAAAAAGAATACACAAGAATAGCGTTCAACCTTCATAATTAAACTACAATGAAAACAAATATCAGATGGGTCATTCTGACCCATCTGCAGTGCTTATGTGTTGAATGAGATGATGCATTTATACAATACTTTTTCTTGGAAAATTCACCTTTTTCTTTCTTTTCATTCACTGTTCATTGTTGCTTAAATAAACACATTATCGTTAAAATATAAATCATGTCGTCTTCTTTTTTAAAAGACTTCGATGATTTATTTCGGATTCCAACGAATCACCACAAAAGATTTCTTAAGCCTACTTTATTAACTCTGCGAGTCATTTCTTAATGCTTTTTCTTTTCTCGAATCATTAATCATTCGGTTAAAGACGAAATCGTATACATTTCAAATGCAAGTCTTTTCTTAATGTTTTCTTCATGAACTTTCCTTTTCGAGAATTACTAATACTAGTCATTGAAAAAAAATACTAAAATATTGGAAAAAAACTTGAAAAAATATGTTAATTGAAAAATTTTAGGTATTTTCTCCAAAATTATTCATAAATTGTTAAAAATCATTAAAAATAGATTAATTTCATGTATTTTTGAAATATATTTTGTCTATTACAAAATAGAACGAAAAAAAATCAATAAATAAATATAAAATTAGTCAATAATTGATTGTAATTTTATCTGTGAATGGTAATAATGAAATTTTTCACAGATTCATTAAAGAATTTCACTGTTGTGAAAGAGAAATAGTCAAGACGTTGAGAAATTCACGAAAGGAACAAATCAATTCGTCTTTGTCGTCGTGGTCGTAAGGCGATGAATCATTGCGCAACATCTAAGATAATCGTAACTTGATTACACGTAATTTGCTCCACTATTGTTTAAACCAAATAAACGTCCTCCGCACTCTTACTTATATAATATTCTTACTCGAACATCAAGGCACGATCGTTATCGTAACTATGGTAAAATTACTGTAACTATGGTAACATTACTGTAACTATGGTAATAGATTCAATGAACAGACATTAAATGAAGACAGGGAAGCAATGGAATATCCGTACGTTTCTTTCATAATATTTTTTCCTTTTTTTTGTGTGATGCAATAAAACGCGAACCATTTTTCAAGTAGGTTAAGTGGCAGGAAAAAGAAGGTGAACCCGTGTGCCCCATTTGAAATACAATATTTTTATGCTCCGCTCCAGATGGTTGTTGTGGGAGTGGAGGAGAAGAAGCCCAGCAAAATGATGAAGGAAAGAGAGGAAGCACGAAAGAAGAAAAAAAAAAGGGATCGCATTACCTTCTATGCGAATAATATTCTTCGAAAATTTCACAATTTTCATTTCATATTTTATTTGTGTTATAATTAATACGAATGATCGCATTTACATGTACGATGAATTGAAATGTCAACAGTTGGCATTTAAAATGAAGAAACAGTAACGAAATATTAAATATCGATGAAATTGTGCAATGAATGAATCGATGCTCTTTTTTTTCTTATGTGGTTTCCGGTGATTTATGTGAATATATTTATAAAGAGGAAATTGTCGTTATTCTTCTTCTTTCCTGTTGTTACATAATTTCAAGGGCAGCTGGCCTTGGGAACAAACGCCGAACGTGAAAAATGTGTTAATGTGCACCCTTCGATCCTGAAGGGATGGTTAACTGCAGCAACCCTCCCCGCCCTTTAACCATGGCCCACACGATATTTAGTCGTGTCCCCTAGGACGTGGATTATTGTCTGCATTTTTCACAAATATATATATTTACTGGGAGAGCTCTATTGGATTTTTGGGAGAGGAAAGCCTTTGTGGCAACATCCGCATGAATCACGCACTCTCGTTTTATCCCTGCTGCTGCTGCCACATCCTTCTTCTAATAATAGAAACCGGGTGGATTTGTATGAACTGTGTCAATATTCGGTTTCGTCAAGGGAAACAATCTTAGTACTTTCACATCCCCCTACAAATCATTCATTAAAACCTTTTGTATGAAGCAAATTAAATTTGTATTTTAATAAGATATTTTCGTTATTTGATTAAAGACGGAATTAGTAATTAGATTAGATTAGACTAAATGCAGATAATTGATAAATTACTAATCTTTCATTTTTTTTTACTTACTGCTCACAATGAAAATGTA
Organism: Nicrophorus vespilloides; assembly: GCF_001412225.1. Classification (NCBI taxonomy): domain Eukaryota; kingdom Metazoa; phylum Arthropoda; class Insecta; order Coleoptera; family Silphidae; genus Nicrophorus; species Nicrophorus vespilloides. Next base: position 1,380 of record NW_017100020.1, on the reverse strand, counting down.
TACTTGTGCGTGTACTTGTCAATGAATAGTTCATTTGTTCTTTAATAGATGGCGTATTTTCCAATCTAATAGTATCCTTCTTAAACAGATTTCGTAATGAAATAAATTAAATTTGTACTCGTAATTTCTTTAAATTTGGAAAATTTTGAAACAAATTATAATCAAAGTTTAGATAAATCAATGATTTGTATGCTAAAAATTATCAGTTCCACTTGTTACTCAATCTTATCTAAATACGAATTCCGTCTGTCATCATCTGCATTCGTTCCTTCTGAGAGAACCTTATCTCCACTACGCGCGAAACAAACGAACTTTGAAGTGTTTAGACTAAGATAATGTCCCTTTTGTGCCCTTTTCCTCCCTCGCCTTGTTTTTATTCATTTATTTATTCTTGTTTTCTTTTTTTTATGATTATTGCGACGCGACGGAAATATGGCTCTGGGAACGGACGCACTAAACTTTATCTTGGATGCGTGCGTGTGTTATTTTCTTCTCCCCTTTTCTTCATCTTCCACTTATTGTAAACAGCCTTCTTCGTAAACACACAACTCTTTCTTTCTTTATTTCTCCTCCAAACCCCTCATGACTAAGACCTTTTTTCTCTTCCCTTCTCTCTCCAGCTCTCTCTCTCTTTTCATCTTCACTTTCGTCTCTTTGGCCTCTTCACCGCACTATTAATAACGCCCGCTATGATGCATTAGCTTTGGTGCAGGAGCGAAATAAAAAAAAACACATATAATAAAGAAAGAGGTGAAGAAAGATCAAATGAGTCTGTGAGAAAGAATTCTAAACAATTCAATGATAACATCACATTTTTTTATTGTCCAAACTACAATAATGCAATTATACTCATATTTATTGAAATTAGATACCGAAAATATGTTAATCATAAACATTTTACTTTCATAAACATAATACGGTGAATTTTTGTTTATCCAATACAATAATGTTAATATTGATTTCTTAATAATAGTTAGGATGAATTCCAAATGCATATGAAAGCTGGATGTTTGGGGAATCTTGCAAGTATTGATATATTACTGTGGTTTCATCAGTTTGGTTGTAATTCACGTTTAAAAATGAAGTTTAGAAAAATTAACACTCGAAAAAGTAGTGTCTTCACATATTAGTGATTTTCTCTTAAACTATTATAGATGGATTGGATCCGTAAGTTGCATATGAAAGCTAAAGAGTTGGGGAATGTAACATGTATTCATACATTGCTGTGGATTCATCCATTTGTCTGTAATTCACGTTTAAAAATGAAATTTCGAGAAATTAACGCTCGAAAAAGTAGTGTCTTCACTTATTAGTGATTTTCTCTTAAACTATTATAGATGGAGTGGATTCGAAAGATGCATATGAAAGCTAAAGAGTTGG
>NW_017100019.1:0-1280 GCF_001412225.1 Nicrophorus vespilloides | reverse complement strand
TCATTTTATTTTCATTCAATTACTCAACAACCATATAAACTAATTAATCATTGAATATGAAATTAAAGAAGAATTATGGCCTTTCCAACGAAACTATTGATAAAGATGTGTTTAGCACTGTTCTTAATTATAGGCTGTCAAATTGTTCTTACTTGATTAATGAAGAAATTAATTGTGTTCAAGATTTTTTCACTTCATTTATTTAATTACTCAACAACCGTAAATACCAATTAAATCATTAGAATATAAAAATTAAAGTTAAAACTGTAGCCTTTCCAATGAAACTATTGCTAGAAATGTGTTATTAAAATAAAGTAATCAAATTGGAAGCAATTTTTAAAAATATTTCAAAAAAAAAAGTTTTGTTTTTTTTAAATTAACTATAAAACTGTTTACATATTCTATTTATACATTTAATTGTACATTTGTTGATATAGCTAACGTTACGTAATGTTAATTAATGATCGAAATAAGGCGATTTATCGAATTGTTTTCAGGTCTTCACGTTTTATGTAATTACTCAACCTCCGTTATTAATAAATAAATCATTGAATATTCAAATTAATGTTAAAACTATGACTTTTCCAAAGACATAATTACAAAATATATGTAATTAATTGTTCTTCTGTTATAGGCTGTCAAAGTTTTTTCTTACTTGATTATTGTGAAATTATGTTCAAGTTATCTTCATTTTATTTTTCATTCAATTACTCAACAATCATATAAACTAATTATATCATTGAATATGCAAATTAAAGATGATATTATGGCCTTTCCAACGAAACTATTGATAAAGATGTTCTATGCACTGTTCTTATATTATAAGTAAAAACAGTGTTTTTGCATTTTATTGAATTTATCGAAAACTATAACAGATATAATTAATCCAACAGATGCATCTGAAAGCTGAATGTTTGGAGAATGTCACTAGTATTCGTATATTACTGTGGTTGTATCCGTAAGGATGTAATTCGCGTTGAAAATTAAAAAAATGCTCTAAAAAACAGTGTTTTTGCATTTTATTGATTATATCGAAAACTATAATAGATATAATTAATCAAACAGATGCATATGTCAACTTCACCCAATAAATAGTAATTGTCAGACTTGAAGGCATCCTTTAGTGTGGTACTGAATTTGATAGTTCTGTTCCCACGGAAAAGCTTACGCCCGAAGTAAACATAACATAATGACATAAAAAAGTTGTCTTTAGCATCGTTAACCTCCTCGAAAATGGAAATCTTATGAGATGAAAAGAAAATTATGAGAAATTATTATTT